>NW_028189540.1:0-4253 GCF_048542155.1 Nylanderia fulva
GGTAGCGTTTTTTTACAACTGATTGGACTTTTATGGGGCGAAGGACTTTTGGAAACTTAATGCCGGATGGAAGGAAATACGAAGCAGAGGTTTACAAAACAAAAAAGAACAGATAAGCGAATCTTAAAATACAAATGGAACGGGAAAAATAAGAAGGAAACAAAAAGTAACAATTTAAAAGAACAAAAGAAAAAAAAAATTTTCCTGGCCGGGATAAAAAAAGCGGAAATATTAAAAATATTTGGAAGGCAGCACCCAAAACGACTTTACTCACTCTTCAAACACATGCTTTGATAAAAACGCTTTCCAAAGCAATGGAAACAGGCCGGGGATTTTAAAACTGCGCTCAAAAGCCTGAAAAGGATCCGGCGATCCTAATCGTACAGGCCAATCTCACTGTTGTATTGTTGGGAAAAAAGTACGAAAGAATCATGGTTTTAACGTTTCAAAAGGTAATTTCCCAAAGTCTAATACAATTAAGCATTAAAAAAAACACCGGATAAATACCTTGGGACCGCAAATAAAGGGTGCAACTAAAAATAATAAAGGGCCCTATCTACTTCCGAAACCCTCCCAAAGGAACGGGCTTGGAAAATTAGCGGGAAAGAAACCCTTTTTGACTTGACCTTCGGCCTGTAAGGAACAGGAATTTTACATAAGGGGGGAGTGGCAACATCGCCGGTGAAATCCCACTCCCTTAAATCTTTTCCTTACTTACTCGGTTAGGGGGAGGGTGCCCCGGGGGCTTCGCGCCCCGGGTCCGTTTTCTAGACCCAAGCGTTCAGAGTGGCGTGGGGCCTCCCCCGTCGCCTTTAAAAATCCCCCGCGTGACCCTTTCGAGGACACTGCCAGGCGGGGGATTTTACTGGGGCGGTACATCTGTAAAAAGAATAACGCGGTGCCTGGGCCAGCTCAGCGGGGAAGAAACCTCGCGTGAGCAAAAGGAAAAACTGGTTTTATCTCGATTTCATACGCAAAGGACGCGAAAGCCGGCCTATCTCCTTTTGGTTTGAAGATTTTCGGGCAAAGGTTCAAAATTTACCACAGGAAACTAATTGGGGGCGGCCAAGCGTTCATACGCGCCCCTTTTTTTTGATCCTTCGATTCGGCTCCCATCTTTGCAAACAGAATTCCCCAAAGCGCGGATTGTTCACCCCCAACGGGGAACGTGGGGGGGTTTTAAAAACCGTCGTGAGACGGGTTATTTTACCCCTGATACTACATTCGATAGAAAATCCGCCATACGAAGGAACCCGGTTCGACAGGGTTCACGCACTCGTCCGAGCGCCTTTGGTTCGAACTCCCACCCTGGGTTAAACCCCGAACGCCTCTAAACCGATCCCTCCATGGGGGGAAATAATATCTCTAGGAGTCTCGTAGTCAAAGGCGCATGTGTAAAAAAAAATTTCACTACTAGGGGCCCGGTCCTGGGGCCGTCGCCACAGCCCGGTTTGCCGTACGGCGCCATCGCCCTCCCCGGGGATCTCCCCGCTACGACGGGCTTCTAACGGTCGATCATGGGGTTTTGGGAATTTCGATTCGAGACTCGAAAACTCTGTAGACGACTTGGTACCTGGGGATGTTGTACTCGGTAGAGCATTACCCAAAGCGCATCTGTTTTAACCAGCCCCGGTTGGGGGTTCGTCTTTTCGGTTTTAAACGAGCCCACACTTTGACGGGGAAAGCAAAAACGGGCCCCCCGAACGGACTTTGGAAAAAAATTTCCCCTTGCCGGGAAAGCAACACCCCCAACGGATTTGGAAAAAATTTTTGCTCGCCGGCGAAAGCAAAACGCCCGAACGGGCTTGGGGAAAATTTTCCCCCTCGCCCCGGGGAAAGCAAAACGGCCCCAAACGGACTTGGAAAAATTTCTCGCTCGCCGGCGAAAAACAAAACGCCGCGAACACTTGGAAAATTTTTTCCCCTCGCCCGCAAACACCCCCGCAGCAACTTAAAAAATTTTTCGCTCGTCCGCGAAAAAACCGCCGCGAGCGAACGAAAAAAAACGCTTGTGCGGGGGGAGGTTCGCCCGCCAACAAAACCAACGGCCCGGATCGGACTTGGGGTACGGGGGCGCTGCCGCCCGGGGGGTCGCCTGCCAACGATGCAAAAACCGCGATCGGACTTGGGAAAGCGGCGCGTGCCCCGGGGGTGTCGCCCGCCAACGAAAGCAACACCCGCGATCGGGGGTTTTGGGGCCCCCGGGGGGGCGCGGCCGCCGGAGGGGCCCGCACAAAGCAAAACGCCGCGACGGACTTTGGGAGGGCAACGGTTTTCGGCCGGAGGGGTTCGCCCGCAACCAAGGCAAACGCCGCTATCGGGCCTGGAAAAAATTTTTTCCCCTTTCCCCCGGGGAGCAACGGCCGCGAGCGAACTTCGCCGTTTCCCATTTTCCCCTTTTACCGCAACGAGCAGCTAAAAGAGATTAATTAAATAGGGCGCTTCGGAATTTATTCGTGCAACCCCGCTTCGCTTTCGGCATCCTGCCGCATTCGTCCCCGTATCGGTCGTAGAATCTCGAAGATTGTGCATCCACGAGTGGGTAGCCGGAAATTAGCAGAACTAAAATGGTTGCCGGTTTTGTGCGGGCGTCGAAAAATGAAACCTTTGTCCGAAACGATTTTTGTATCGTAGTATTATCTCCTCGAGCGGCGCTACTCGCCGTCATCCCCGAGGTACCGCCGGCGGGCACGGACTTGGGGAATCATTGGTCGTCCCCGGGGTGTCGCCCCCGGAGGTGCCGCCCCTCCCCAAATTACGCCGGCCGTTATTGGGGCCGCCGATAATCCCCCTTAAAGGGCCGCTCGTTGGCGGGGTGATTTTGCATCGGGCGAGTGTTCCGTACCCAATCGCGGTCACCGCCTTTCGTGTGCTACATCCGTAAAAACGAAAAATATGCTTTCCCACCGGGGTTTGAGACACGTTTTTGAGTTTGAATCGGACAGCGCCCTCATTCGAGCGAGCGCCGATAGTGTAACTTTCCCTCCGAAAAGTTTTACGTACTCTCCTCGTTGCGGCGCCGTAAAAACGTCTTAAAGTGTTCCGGAGGTACCGCCGGGGGTCGTCTGACTTTGAGGTCATTCGGTCGTCCGGAGTGCCGCCCTCCCGGGGGTGTCGCCGGTCGGCCGTAGTTTTCCCCCGGGTGTCGCCCGCCCGGAGTGTCCCCGGCCCCGGGGGTGCCCCCCCAAACCCGAGGTGCCCCCGGCCCGGAGTACCCTCGGTGTTTATACCTTATTGTCCCGCATTTTGTTTTTTTCCTTTTTAAATTTAAAGCTAATTATCGTTTTTGACTTCGCCCTACGGTTCGTGATAAAATTTATCGTACAATATACTTTTCGATCGTTGCCCTTTTCCGCGCAATGTCTCGTTGAACCGCCTTTTGGCGCTCGCGCTCCAACGCCGGCGTAGGCCCCGGGGTTCGCCGACCGCCTGGGGCCCCGGTTGGTAATAAAGATACTCGCCTCGGGGCGTCGAACGAGCGGCAGTCCGGACATCTAAACGTACTTTCCCCGAGTCTCTTCCCCCTCCGGCGTGTTTTCGAACCCGCTCCCTACCGTCGCCGACCGCTTGGGCCGGTCGGTTGGGGACTGTAAAAAGGGGGGAGAGTTAATATTGTACGTTCGCGCTCCCCCGTTTTCAAAAGAAGAATCGCCCGAACGGGTCGGAAAGGGGTTTTGTCGAGTCCCTCAAGGAGAGAACATTAATAAAATTTTGATTTGGAAACCACGAATATATAAAAAATATACATCGTCGCAAAAGCGCCGCCGCCAAATCTTTTCATGTTGGAGTTGCGTGTCTCGCAGAAATACGTTTGACTCTCCGTGTTCCCCGATCCTCTTCGCCGGGGGTTACGGTGGGGGCTCTTTTCGTTCTCCCGAAAGCGCGCAAAAATTAACGCCACTTATTTATTACAGCACACATTGCCACGAGTTTTGAAGACCGAAAGGGTTTTATGTGGTTCGCACCCTCTTGTGTTGGCCCGCGGTTTCCTCTCTTTGTACGCAACCGGAAAACCGTCGCGCTTACCGGCATCACTCCAGGATCAGGGTTTTCGGGAAAGTTCTTCTTCCCGCCGCTTTTCGCCGTAGCAAATCTTTTTCTGGGCTGGCATTTAAAAGCGTAGAACCAACAGAAAAAGTCCTCGACGTCAAGCCGCCATCGTCGATCTAGCGTCAGGGTGAACGCGCGGTCTCCGAGACCCGCATATAACATTTTTGGGGAATAAGAACACAGTTTTTGATCTTGTGGATTTT
>NW_028189540.1:8161-13732 GCF_048542155.1 Nylanderia fulva
TGCATAAATTCTATACAAAAATAAAAAATAAGTTCTTAAATGTGTATTTAATTTAAAAAAACTAATACACCGCAATAATGAAACAGATAGTGCATGTGTTCACCCTCTTTTAAAATCAGTTTCTTATAAAAATAAAAAGTTGAGATAAGATGATAAAATAGTTAAATTGAGGTATATTATATATAACTTACAAATTCGGTCAAATCTCTGCTTGGCTAAAATTAGCCATCTGGGAATTATATCCTCCAACTTCCTTATTTGTTAATTGGTTCTTGAAGTTCGCGCAGCATCTAACAAACCAGTTTAAACAGAATTTTGTGGTTATAGATTATATAAAATTTAAAGCGACTTAATAGATAATATATTATGTATAATGTATATATACTGATTCAAAATTATTTATATTCCTATGATTACATATTATTGAATAATGATATTGAGTTCTAATAGCATCAGATCCAATATAACCATGCATAGAATGCTATATATAAAGTGTCAAAAAATATGTCAATAAAAACATTTCTGTGATTAAATATTTATATACTTACTTATGATACATATAGTAATGGGCGAAGATTTTTAAAGGCATTTTTCAATTTTGCACCAGCCCACTATATTCCATTGCTAATTATTTGGTTAAAATATGTTTCATCATGTACGAAATACATCAGAGTGATCCTTACCTCCTAAAAAGCTCAATTGTCTTGTCTAAAAATATAAAATAATTTAATTAATATTAGTTTATGATCTAAAAATATCAAAATAATAAACATTTGTTTTCTCTTATAAAAAAAGTTAACATTACTTTTCTTTTAACTTCTTAAAATTATTTAACATTATATAAATAAATAAATATGTCCAAAATATGCTTTTTATAAGACATTTCAATAAAATGTTCTAATCGTAAGTATAAAATAATAATATTTTGTATATACCATTTCTGCAGCACCACATTTGTTTTTTTAATTGATTATCAATTCTCTGTAGATTGTTTCTACGGTATCTGCTGGCAAATCGAAATCATACTGTTCATTTTTTTTTTAAATCCGTTTCTCATTTTTTCTTACATGTGATTATCCAACGTTATTAAACGTTCATCAATTGTGTAAGATTTAACAATACTGCATTTAGTTTCCTGAGATAAGTTAAATGTATGAAAATCTGCAAAAATAATTGACAACATATTATTGTATATCTATCATTGTCAGATTATATAAATATTACGAATTATATACCATTTTAAATATGTTTTCAGTGATATAAACTAAAAAAAGTTAAAACTTTAATAATATATATAATATATATAGGTAAGCTTTTTACAAAATTTAAAATTAATAACAGATATATTTTTACCTACATCAATCTCAGCATACAAGTATCGGATGAGATATTGTATCTGAATTTTGTGGAACAAGGTCACTTTATTTGCTGTTTGATGTTCTTGTGAACTTATAGATTTACTATAGTAAAGCAGACTTTTTAGAACTGAATATTAATTATTTTCATTACTTATTTGTATCGGAGGCTAGTTATTTTCTTAATTTTTTTTCAGTGGTTTTTTTATTTCATAAGTCATTAGATGTAATGAAATTTAAAATTGACCTTATTGCTCCATTTCAAAAGAAATGCAATTATTTTTGGATCATCACAGTTTTAATATAATATTGATTATTGACAAAAATTTATATTGTTGTGGACAGAAATGAAATCTTTCGTAATAGGACCAGCACCATTGAGAGCGTGTAAAAACATTTTCAAGATCGTATGAATTTGAATATATTTTGAATGTTTCATTAGATGTTGTTTAGGTGTCTCAATTTCTGCAAATCTTTCGTGTTAATTGCTGTAAATGGTTGCGTTAGTTTTACGAATTAATTCTTTAACGTAGACATATAATGCTCAAATTTAAAGCCACTAAAATTATCCAGACACAAATGTTTTTACGTCTGCAGCAAGTGTAATTACAAATGTGATGAATATTTATGTGAAATATATTTAGAACCGTAGCGTAGATACTCTGAAATGATTTTACAAAATGTTTTTAATAAAATTTTCTGCTATAATCTATAATAGAAGTTTGATAGGTTAAAGTAGGATGTGCTAAGAATTGTGATTGCACATGTAATGTTAGAAAATTTAAAATATACATTTTTTGTAGTATTCCTTTACAAGATAAATCTAGGACCGAATATAATAAAAATTTGCCTGATATTCGGGCTTTCCATGTTTGATATACTTTAATGATTCTTGGTTTTCGAGCAAAATCAGAATGGAATATAATGCGTAAACTTTATTAGTTTCCTTAGAAAGAAATTGTTCTTTGTTGGAATTTGATGTATCTATCTTAAGTGGTCCTGAAAGACATAACATATAAGTTTAGATAACCCCAAACATACCAGGTGCATATATCTAGTGGCACATTTGTTAACTAAGCTAGATTCTGGATATTTTTAAAATTGTGTCACCAGTTTGTAATCAAGAGATTTAAAAGATCCAGTAAAAAATTCTTGATCATTATAACATCAATTAGATGTGTATGGAAAACAATATTGTCCTTCTATTATTATCACCTTCAATAATGCATTTAGTGCAACTCTCATATCCAGTGTGTCCTTTTACATTTAAAATAAATGATTTTAGCAGGAGCGTCACAAATTATTGCCTTTAATTTCGACCTTTTATGATCTGTCCCTCAAATCAATCCCATTATTTTATAAAAGCAATAGCAAGTCACCTAACAACATTTTTAAAACTCATTTGCATTTTTGGTTTTCCTTCACCATAATATAAGGCAATGACATATACATTGTTTTATAATATTATCTGCACATAATATTGGCCATAAACTCTTTGTGGAAGACTTATATATAGGTAAACCATCAATATTTATAAATAATTGAATGTTATCAAGAGCAAAATTCAATCTTTTACGTTCTTCAATAATTTTTAGAAGAGCTTTTTCGAGACCTAAGTGGCAGAATTCCGTTTTCAATTGTATAATTCAGTTGATTTGGGAAATTTTGGGCAATAAGAAGTGGAAATTTTTTGGAAAAGTATAATTAGGGGGGGTTTTCCAAAACTTTTAAAAGGGGAGGGTTTTTTTGAGTGATATCTTTTTCAAACCCCTTTTTTTTAGTCATGTAAAAAAATTTCTTTTTTTTTAAAAACAGATTTTCCCAATGGGTTTTGATATAAATTTCAGCTTTTGCATCCGGAAATTTTTTTTAAAAAGGGGGTTTTTCTTTAAAAATTTAAAAATTTTTTCATATAATTTGTTTTTTAGTTTTTTATCGGAAACTTTCAGAATTTAATAAAGACGAAAAATTCTCTCAACAAAAATTTTTTTGATAAATTTTATTTAATTTTTGCAAGAACCCCCAGAAAAACAGTTGTGAGTTATCTATTTTAAAATGTTACTGTTTTTCTTGCAACAATTTCTTTTTTGTCTTGCACTATAAAAATTGATTTTTCTTTGCGCCCCAAAATTTTTTTAAAAAAAAAATTTTTTTTCCAAAATAAAAAATAAAAAAAAAATATTTGTTACAATAAAATGAAAAAATATAAGAAAAAAATAAGATAAAAAATTTGTATATACTAACCTTAATTTTTTGGTTTATGTTTTTCACTTTGGTTTAAAACATTTTTATTGCTAAGTGATTTTCTGGATCATTTTTTTGGTCAAAATGTCCTTTATGCAAATTTAAAAAAACCCCCTGGGGGAAACCCCAAAAGACTGGTTTTACGTGAAAGCGTTTTGGGAAAGTGACGGCCTAACGGTCACGCTTGCATTAGGATGGGGAAAAATTTGGGGTTTTTTAAAATAGCGTCCATTAAAAGGTGACGTTTTGATTTTTTACTTTTAGAACCCAAAAAAAGGGGCAAGTTTTGAAAAAAAAAAAAAAAAAAAAACAACTTAGCAGTTTATTCTGTAAAAGCGACTTTTTTTAAAAAAAAAAAATTTTTTAAAAAAAATTTGTTTTTTAAAAAGGGGGGTCAAAAATAGATGAGGCCCCTTTTTTTAGAAAATTTTTTTAAAAAATATTGAATGGGTACGTGTTTTTTTTAAATTTGGGGGGCCCCAAAAATTTTAGTTATGCAGTAAAAATATAAATAAATAAAAAAAATTATTTTTAAAAACATAAATTAAAAATTTATTTTTTTAATTTTTTAAATTTTTTATTCACAGACAACTCTTTTTGAGCCCCTGTGACATTTTTTTTTGAAAGATTTTTTTATCATTTTTGTTCATTCGGGTTTTAAAGTTTTATAAGGGGACTTTTAAAGAATCACTGTAACCTCATAAAAAAGTTTGCGTGACGATTTTAAAAAAATATTTTTCGTCACAGCAAAAAATTTTAGAGTCACTGTGACATTTCTTTCATGACAGATTTTTTTTTTTTATTTTTACATTTCGTGATATATGTTAATTTTTTGACATTTTACAATGAACACTTTAATTTGATTAAAAAAAATCCTTTACCCCTTCCCCAAAAAACTCACAAAAAAATAAGTGCATTACATTTTTTTGGGGACCTTGGGGGCCTATTTGAGCTTATTGTGATGTTACTGGGGAAAATTTTTTTTTTTGGGGGATTTTAATTAATTATAAGAACATAATAACAAAAACCCCTAAAACAAATTAATAGGTCAATGCGTTTTTGGGGGAATAAGAAAATTTTAGGGAAAATATATAAATTATCACTAATTGCTTCTTTTTGCTAATAATTTTTTAAACAAAAAAAATTTTTTTATAAAATATTTTTTTTCTTTGATTTTAACCCCAAAAAAAAAAAAAATTTAGAAACACTAAAACCCCAAGTAATTTTTGGTTTTACTTTAAAAAAAAAAAAAAAACTTTTTGGAAATTTTTGGGGTTTTCCCGGGAAAAAATAAAAGTAATAAAAATTTTTGTTATATCGAAAAATAAAATATACAAGTAAAAAAAAAAAACATAATTTGTTTTCCCGTCCCTTTAGGCGGTTTTTTTTTGCCTTAACCAAGCTGACACATATTCTGAAATGTTATTGTCAAAAATGGAAAGTGGTTTTCTAGTCGATCTACAAATTAACAAAAAAAAGGGTTTTAAAATATACCCGGGACAATTTTTTATGTATTAAAAACATTAATTTTTATAATTTTTATTTTTTCATTTCTATAAGTTTTTAAAAAACCTAATTTTTAGGGTTTTTCACTTTGAAGTTTCCTTTTTGGGCCCATCCAAGAACATTTTTTCCCAATTTTTTAGTAAATATTTTTTTAGTCCAGCTTTTTTTGATCGTGGGGAGATGCCTCCCAATAAATAGACAAATGTTTCACGAAAAAAAAAATTAAATAAATAAATTTTAATTAAAATTGTTCGAGCCTTTTGGTAAAATTTAGATCCTTTTTTTCTATTTTAATTTCCCTTAAAATCAGTGTCAGAAGGAAAAGGGTTAAAAAAAATATTTTTTAAAAATAGAATATAGTAGTTTTGGATATTCAACAATGGTACAAGAAATTTTTAAAGTGTATAAAAAAATCCAGTTTAACAGTTGAACAACCAAAAAAGTTTTTGGGAAAAAACCCCAAATT
>NW_028189540.1:14256-19764 GCF_048542155.1 Nylanderia fulva
ATAAAAAAAATATACTTTTTAAGCTTTTTTTTAATGATTTTGCAAAAATATGTGAAACCCAAAAAAAAAGACATCACAGATGTAAAAAAAAAGCGCTAAGTTTTCTTTCGCCAGCAAAAATATTTCTTTTTAATAAAAAAAAATATAATTTTCTCAAAATTAGTTTATAGCCAAAATATTTTTTTGAAAAAATTAATCTTTATCAAAAATATTTTCTAAAAAATTATATTATAAATTAATTTTTTTTTTGTTAATAATACTAGAAAAAAATTAAAATATTAGCTCAAAAATAGTGAAATCAAAAATTTCGTAAAAATTTACATGAAAATCGAAAAAAAAAGGTTAAAAAATTGCATCAAAATAGTCAAATCAAAAATTTGCACTAAGTAAGTGACAACAAAAATTTTAAATATTTAGAAAATTTCCCTATAATGATCAAATGATAATTTTTGCTTTTTTTAAAAAAGTTTAAAAATATACAATAACAAAATAAATTCAGTAAAATATATATATATTTATTTTTTTACATCAAGGACACGGAGTGTCTCGCGACCATTTAAAGGGACGTAGCCGAGACACCCTTATCTTAAGCGAGTCGGACTTTTAGTCTTTATAATATTTCGAATTTTTCAAAACGGTGAAACAATCGAGTTTATACTAGACTTAATCGATAGAGGTTTTATTAATAATAAAAGTGTCTTTTTTTCTGCTCTAAAGTGATTTGGGGAAACAAGATATAAAAATGCAAAGTCGAATATGAAAAATTTCTTTTAAGAAAGTCCCGTCATCATTTCCATCGACCCCGCAAAAATAGTAGTATCGTGTACACGTATTAAGAACAACACATGCGCACACTATCACACGTACACCACAAAATAGATGCATTTTGGAAATTCCTCCGCCGTTTTACAACAAAGGCGATGTTTCCCCCCAATTGACAGGTGCGGGTTAGATATTTTAATTTTTAATCAAAACAAAGTGCGGGGTTTTGTATTTTAATTTCTTTTTTACATTCAATTTTAATGTTATTATCGATTAAAAACCCAAATTGTAAAATCGTAACAAAAAGTAATGAAATAAAAAAAAATTGCCCCCAAAGTAAAAGTAGAAATTTGTCCCCGTGGAAAATTAAAGTTGAAAAGGACTATATAGGGTCGTATAATGAATCAATAAAAATTTAAAATTTTCAAATGTAAAATTTTACCATAAAAAAAATTTCCCTTTTTAAAAAAAAAAAAAAACAAATGCCAAGTTTCCCTGCGCCATGTGAAAAAGGGTTTTTAAAAAAAAAAATTTTTTTTTAAGTAAAAAAAATCTATCAATTGACAAAAAATTTTTTGTTTAAAATTAATATCTCTACAAAAAATAATGTCCAATTATTGCGGGGAATAAATAAAAATTTTTAAAAAAAAAAAATTTTTAAAAAATTTATGCAAATTTAAAAATTTTAAAAAAAATAAAAAAAAATAAAAAATTTTAGTTAAAAAAAAAAGGGGCGCCGGGTGCAATGAGTTTTTAAAAATAACAAAATTTTAAATTTTTTAAAATCAAAAGAATTTTTTTGAAGCGCGCCCAGTTTTTTTAAATAACATTTTTTTTTTTCTTTTTTTTTTTTATTAATTTTTTTAAAATTTTATAAGTTTTTAAATTTTTTTTTTTTATAAAAAATTTTTTTATTCGCGCAATAATTGGACATTACTTTTGTAGAGGGTATTAATTTTAGAAAATAAATTTTTGTCAATTTATAGATTTTTTGTATATTCAAAAAAAGGGAAAATAGGCACAAAGAATTAAATTTGGAAATTAAAAAAATTTAAAGTTAATAAAATTTTTAATTTAAAATTAAAAAAAAAAAGTAAAAATAAAAAAAAAAAATGTAATGTACAAAAAATACTTAGCGCTGTTTTTGTATTATAGCCCTTTGACTACGAAACGTCCTTAAAAATGATGATTAGTAACGAATGTGTATATTTCAGAATATATCACCACGAATCGCATCCTATCTTGGAGAGTGAAATGATGAAGTCAAATAAGTCGAAATTAAAGAATCATGAAATTATTTTGAACCTTTTTATAAAAAAAATTTATAAAGAAAATAATGCGGGTTTAAACATCTATCTCGAAAATTTGAGTGCGATCAGGAAAACATTGCAAATGCTTTTTAAAAAATGTATTAGGATAAAAAATTTTTATTCATTTAATTTTGATTGTTAATTAAACACTTTTAAATGCTCCATATACATTAATTAATATATGTATACATCGGGTTGGGAAAGTTACTTTGTAAAAGTAACTGTTACAGTTACATTTAAATTTCATTGAAAAAATAACTAGTTACAGTTACAATTACCGTTTTTAAAAAATACTCGTTAAAAGTTACTTTAAACTCTAAAAGTAACGAGTCGTTACTTTTTCAGTTACTTTTTAAAATAATTATACATTGTTTAAATATAAGGAGCTTACATTTTATGCACAATTACAGTCAATATTTAAAAAAATTCTTGAATGTAATTATGATCGATTTGCTTGCGACTTTGCAATTAACATCAATGTATGAATGATCTTTAATACAACAGTAAAATAGTTATAGTAAGTTCCTAAATGGTAATCGCAAAGTCGCAAGCAAATCGATCAATTATTACTTTAAGAATTTTTTTAAAGATTTGACTGTGATTGGTCGATTTTAAATTTAGTGTTATATTTTTTTATTACACACAAATAAAAATTTTAGGAAAAAGATTAATCATATGAAGATCCATATCTACTGTTATCAAAATTTAATTTAATAATATAACGGCTACCATACTTAAACAATACTTTTAGCAAAATGTTTCCAAAAAGTAACTAATAAAGTAACTATTAAATAGTTACTAGTTACTAAAAAATGTAACTAAGTTCCCAGTTACAGTTAAGATGGAAAAAAGTAACGAAGTTAAGTTATAGTTACCGAAAAAAAGTAACTAGTAACTGTAACTTCGTTACAAGTAACTCGTTACTTCCCAACCTGGTATACATATACTTAATAACATATATATGTATATGTATACGTCTTTAGCATATATTAATGTATAAGTAATTCATTTTTAAATTTTTACTTAGCCCATTCACATTGCCCAATCGTGAATCGTTTTAATATGACAATTTTTGATGTTACATTATATACATATATTTCATACATGGATATCGATATGTTTTTCAGCTAGCCACATGTCATTCGAATATCGAGCCACGAATATGTTATAGATTTTTATTTAAGCGTATTGCAGTAAAAAATTAGTCTATACTTTGATTTTTATTTTATTTTATTTTCTAATGTGTTAAAATAACAATACAAAAAAAGGCTAATATTTTTGTTACATTACATTTTTTTTACTTTATTTTTTAATTTAAATTAAAAATTTTTATTTAACTTTAAATTTTTTTAATTTTCTAAATTTAATTCTTTGTGCCTTATATTACCTTTTTTGAATTACGTTTAAATATATTTGAATTAAAAAATTATTTAGAGAAAAATAATTTTTTTTTTTTAATTATTTTTTCAAAATTTTTTAAAAAAATATATAAAACTTTAAAAATGTTAACATTCTTTTTAAATTTTTTTACAAAATTTTATTCATGTTTTTAATGTAAGGGGAAAAAATATATAATTTTTTTGAATTTTTTTGTTTTTGTTTTTAAAAACGTTTTAAAAAAAAGAATTTTATACTTTGTACATTATAAAATTTATCTAAATATTATATATTAGGTCACTTCCTTAGTGAAATTTTTTGATTTGACACTTTTGATGCTAATTTTTTAAACCTTTTTTCTCGTTTTATCAAGTTTATTTAGCGCAATTTTTTGATTTCACTACTTTTGATGAAATATTTTAATTTTTTTTCTAGTATTTTTAACCAAAAAAAAAAAAATTTATAAATAAAATTTTTTGAGAAAATTTTTGAAAATGATTAATTTTTTTGAAAAGAAATATTTGGCTAAAAACATAATTTTTTGAGAAGTTTATTTTTTATTTTTATAAAAACTTTTTTGCGGGGAAAAGTTTAACTTAGCGTTTTTTTTTTCATCTGTATTCTTTTTTTGGGGGATTTTAAACCCCTATAGGGGCGTGGGGGCGTGCCCCTTTTAAACCGAATCCCCTCGACTTAGAAGAAAATCAAACGGTCTTTCGAATACTGATATATTAGATGATGAGGGGAACAATATCGCGTGGAAAAACCCCCATGATTAGGGGACCATAGGAAATAATTGGCAGGTATAAACGTCGATTTATGAGTTTGGGGGTTTTTAAAAGGGAAAAATTACGAGACGCAGAAATTTTAATTTTAAAAATTTTTTTTCGATCGCGGACAACATTTCAATGCACTTTGCGAATCGAGGCCCTTCTTTCGGGATTGCGGGAGGATAGTAATCGAAGAAGAGAGGGTTCTTTTTTATCAAAAAAAAACAGTACCTTGAAGAATGCTTTTATCCCTTGATTCAGTTATTTTATCCTTATAATCGCCAAATAAATAATTTGGGGTAAAGGGTATTTATCCCTTGAAACAAATCAAAATATTCTTGGTTGAAGCTGAATTTTCTTAAAATATTTCAAAAACAAGTGATAAGTTTGTTTTTACCTATGCGATTTTTTTAAAAAAAAAAAAATTTAAAGGGTAAATTACTTCACACAAACTTTTTTTTATTTAAGGGAAATGAAAAATTTTTGATTACAAGAGCATTTTTTATGCTTTAAAACCAAACAAAAGCGTTCAAAAAAAAAATTAAATTTAAACAAGGGTTCTTTTTTTTTCTGTGATTGGGTTTTTTTATACCCTTTTCCCCCGGCTGAATTTGGTTTTGTATTTGTCGTAGCGATTTGGGATGACTGTAAAAAACAAAGGGCGATTAATTTGAAAGAATTGAAACCGAACCACGCAACAGTCCATTTTGCGTCTCGTGTCGTGTAGCGGCGTTCGATTAACCACCTGTTCGGGATGACAAAGTTAGGTGCTAATTGGCGATGTCTAATAAACTAATTACGCACAACGATTATAAACGCTAATGAGGGAAACGATCGCGCCAATGCGGCGTGCCCTGAAAATGTGTAAATTTAAAATAGCTTAACGGTTGACGGTCAACCCTTTTTTTAAAGGTCTCGCAATAATATTCTCGAAATATAAAAATATTGTTAGGAAAAATGTTTGAAATAAGGGTGGAAAAGAGAGGAGACGATTTTTTTTATAAATTCCCCTTTTAAATTTTCAAGTAGTTTCCCTAAATCGAGAGATTGCATTTAAAAATAAAAGATTAGAAGTCATTCAGGGGGTCCCAAACCTAACATCATCCTTTATAGAGAACCCCAAAGGTTATTTTTAGCATTTTCCTCAGCAAAAAAATAAAAACCCAGGAAGGTTTCTTTAATGTTCCCAAATTTTTTAAAACGGGGATTTTATAAGCCTTAATTGAAAATTTTATAAAGTAAACTTTACCTAAAGTTTGGTAAAAATATGTTCTGTTAATAATTTTTTT
>NW_028189541.1:0-19746 GCF_048542155.1 Nylanderia fulva
AAGGTGAGAAGAGATTTATATATATATATAATCCTGATGACGTCAGCGGACGCGGACAGAGAAGAAGAAGAAGAAGAAGAAGAAGAAGAAGAAGAAGAAGAAGAAGAAGACGACGTTTCTTAATTTTTCATGAAAAACGTCACTTTTTGACCGCTTGTATCTCCGGAACGGCTTGACCGATTTTATTTTCTCTTGGCTCAAATTACAGGTGGCGATGCCGCCTTTCAGGTTATGTTACGTGCAATTCAAAATTTTTTATATTTTAGTAGTTCTACACCCCCAAAAAATGGACTTTGATGGTGCAGGATAAGGAGACTTGTAGTGTCTTTTAAGGTCTTTTAGGGTTTGAACATGGCCGGAGACACTACCGCGTCTCCTGATGACATACAATTTTATTTTAATTATATTTGTATAATACAATAATATTCACATGATTTTTATAGATATATAATAAGTATATGCATTTATAATTTATAAAAACTAAATCTTATTTTTCATACATCGAAGTAATTCGAGTAATGATTTTACTGAAATATATATATTTGATAGAAATTGTGATTCTAACAAATTTTATTTGTTCGCATATACCTGTAAATTGTTATAAAAATTACTTTTACTGTAAATATAAGATAAATTGTATGCAATCTATAAAACAAAAAGAGAGAGACAGAGAGAGAGAGAGAGAGAGAGAGAGAGAGAGAGAGAGAGAGAAAGAGAGAGAAGCGCGAAAAGACGTCTAAAAGAATATAGAAGCGGTCGACAGTACAAATTGGAAAGGAATAGAGGAAATAAAATAATAACTATAAATATTTTATAATTATATATTTTATATAAAATAGAATTTATAATTCACAATTGTGTTTTTTTTATACAATACTTTTGAAGAACTAATTTTACAAAATTAATAATAAATTTGTGTTTTATAATGAGCAATGTTTTATAACAAAAACCAAAGTATTATAAGTATAAATAATTTAAAACGCAGTTGCCTGATAAGTAGTTAATTAACAAAAAATAGGTTCGCAAAACAGTCATCATTATAATTTCGTACTATTTCGCTTTATGTTACATTAAAAAAGCATTATAAATAATTATTTATAGAATGACATTGCATGACTTTTTTTCCACTAGGGTAAAGGTACCGATTCATCTCATAATTAAAACGTAATTATCAATTACACATCAAACTAATCATCATTTAAAAAACAATGCCCTGAATATTTACTTTTGTTAGCAGTATAAAGTTATAAATACAGATATAATGATATATGTAGTACACATATACACACATATATAAAAAATATATAATATATATTATTCTCTAAAAGCATGTTAGAGTTGAATCTCGTCCCTTTCTAAAAAAAGGCATATATTATCGAGATTCGACTAATATGCCTTTTTTAGAAAGGGACGAGATTCAACTCTAACATGCTTTTAGAGAATAATATATATTATGTAACGTCCAGACAAATTTCAAAATTTCAATCTTTTTCAAAAATTAATTCTTTAACATATTAGTCATGACAATTGCTAACCTACATGAAAGACCGGTATTAACAAATATTTAGTCTCGCATATGATCGCTCGTAAGTTAAAAAACATAATTTCTGCCCGCCCCTCACCCCCCCTCATTGCCCCTGAGTTAGAACCCCCATAGTATACCTACTATTAGAAATTCGTTCCTGATGCAAGTTACCTATCAATTTACATATAACTATGAAACGTAAATGTAAATTGATAAATTTTACCTGTCTATCATGCTTATTAAACTCTAACTATAAAATAACAATAGAAGTTACAATTAAGCTTTTCTACCATTTACATGCAAATATGAATATAAATTAAAGCAAATAAGATTATTTTAATCTATAACAAAATTTACGAAGTAATGCATTTTATTTTAAATCGCAAAAGGAATCGACATATTCTAAAGAGTAATACCTAAAATATATAAACATCGTTTGTAAATTAGTAATTAGGTATGAAACCCGCTTTATTATGTGAACTCGGCTTTACTCTCAAGAAACATCTAAAAGATTCTAGAAGGTTCTAGAAAGACAATTGAGAACCGTTACATTCCAGAAGCATGATGCAAAGCATGATGCAACGCTGAAACACGTTGCAACCTGCAAGGCCCGTTGCAAGCCGCGTAGCGGTGAGTCACCAAAGAAACACCGCTATCGCTACCAAGAAGAAGATAAAATAAGTCGGAGCGCATAGCCAACAAAGGCATACCGCTATCGCTACCGAGAATAGGATAAGGAAAGTCGGAGCGCCCGGCGATGAGTCATCAAAGGAACGCCGCTATCGCTACTAAGAAGCCATCTCTCCGGGACTTAACCGTCGCAATCTCTACCAGGAACAGATTGTCTCCGGTACTTCCCCGGCATACCTCTCTTGCCATTGGCTAAGCCGCATCACCCGATGGGAGGAGCGAGCCACATTTTACGGTATATAAACCCTGCACCCGGCACGGAACGGCAGTGATTTCGTCGCAGTGGTTCCAGTCAGCAACAATCCAGCACTCAACCAGCAAATACTACGGGGTCCTGAAGACATAGCCGCCATTTTGGTGAGACACAGCCGCCATTTCGGACCGAGGTACCGAGGCTCCTCAGATCTTCAGACTCAGAGGGAAGAACACAGTAGCGAAGTGTACCATAGCAAGGCACATTAGACATTGTCTAACCTTGTGAGTATTTAAGCCAGTTCACATATCCCTAAATAGTAAAACGCGACGGGCACTCATTATATTTACTCATTATATTTAATCATTATATTTAATTATCCAATAGTTGCGAATACTTTACCACACCAACTGACAGTGATTTTGCATATTGATATTCGATTCATTTGACAAGTGTACACCACCTGACCCTATTTACTACCAATAGAAATATACCCTGTCATAAGGTACATTCGCAAGTCATCTCTGAGGTGCACGTTTAGTAAAGTGAACGTCGCATTAGCCTATTAAGACAAGGACCAGAGAACCCGGCCTAGCCGGATGAACACATATCTCTCTATCGCTTTCACGCTTTTATTACCTTGCATTTTCCAATAGTTGCGAATACTTTACCAAACCGAATGACAGAGGTCTTGATAATTACTAAGAATTATTACTTCAATATTTAAAACTTAAATCTTTGATGCTTGAAAGTACAAATATTAATATTCTTGATATAGATATTAATACATGTACTAAGACTCCTATCCCTATTCCACATTATTACCAATTCTCTTTCAGTATCGTTTAATTATAATTATAATTGACACAACGCTTAATTAATTAACAGGCATTCTCGTATAGATTAACCTTTCATCTCGTCTCTAACTTTCTAACACGTAAATCACGACTTAAACGTGAGTTACATTCAATTACCTTTGATTATTTAACTATCTCAGTCCTATTAAACATATTATTCATATAAATTTATTTAACCATTAGATGGTCTCTCCCTTCCGAAGGAAGAATCAAATTGATCGCGACGAGCAACGTCTCCACAGACTACGCGAACGTAGGACAAGAAGAGTCTTAAATTTACATGTCCAAATATTTCCTACGCGAGTAATCGTTCGATCCCCTTCTCCAGACGTTTATTCGCCTATAAATAACCTTCCGCCCTACATTGATTATTCTCACCCGCAATTTCCGGAGCCCTCACCGTTAGAATCAAATACGTTAATAACGAATCCAAATCATCATTTCTTACCCGATCCTGAATATTATATCCCGGATCAAAACCAACAAATTACACCGTCTGAATACGATCCGTTCTTACAATTTAATCACGAACAAAACTTCAATATTCTTGACGAGGATACCGTGAACCTCACATCCGACGGCACTCGTAACTTCATCTCAGAGGAAACTCAGGACGACCTTACTTCTTTTATTACTTACCTCATTCAGCCTAACAATTCTGAACAGGAGCTTAACAATATTGTAACTCAATTTCAAGCTCCCCACGAACCACGTCAGGACCAATAAACTTTATATCGACGTAAAGGTTTTATAAATGAATAAATGACATTATATTTGTAAAATATCTTTATTTATCGACCCGACCCGTCAGTTTCCTTCTCCGTCCGATACTCTCAATCGAATCTCAAGCTCTCGGCTTCCCTGGGTATAGCCGGCCTAGCAGGTTGCCCATAAAACAAATAGAGAGCAGCTTCTTAAACGTCCACCGAGGTAGACGCGAGAGAAGACCGTCTTGTGCAGAAGGTAATTTATCGCTAGATGAATTATTGGACGTAACAGAACTCGGCTTTATTCTCAAGAAACATCTAAAAGATTCTAGAAGGTTCTAGAAAGGCGGTTGAGAACCGTTACATTCCAGAAGCATGATGCAAAGCATGATGCAACGCTGAAACACGTTGCAACCTGCAAGGTCCGTTGCAAGCCGCGTAGCGGTGAGTCACCAAAGAAGCACCGCTATGGCTACCAAGAAGAAGATAAGATAAGCCAGAGCGCATAGCCAACAAAGGCATACCGCTATCGCTACCGAGAATAGGATAAGGAAAGTCGGAGCGCCCGGCGATAAGTCATCAAAGGAACGCCGCTATCGCTACTAAGAAGCCATCTCTCCGGGACTTAACCGTCGCAATCTCTACCAGGAACAGATTGTCTCCGGTACTTCCCCGGCATATCTCTCTTGCCATTGGCTAAGCCGCATCGCCCGATGGGAGGAGCGAGCCACATTTTATGGTATATAAACCCTGCACCCGGCACGGAACGGCAGTGATCCGCCGAAAGTTGTTCCGCCAGCACAGTCAAGTTCAGTACTTCTAACACCAGTCAACCAACCAGCTATTACTACGGAGTCCCGAAGACGAGACATAGCCGCCATTTCGGACCGAGGTACCGAGGCTCCTCAGATCTTCAGACTCAGAGGGAAGAACACAGTAGCGAAGTGTACCATAGCAAGGCACATTAGACATTGTCTAACCTTGTGAGTATTTAAGCCAGTTCACATATCCCTAAATAGTAAAGCGCGACGGACACTCATTATATTTAATTATTATATTTAATTATCCAATATTAACTCAATCTTACATTACATTTCGAACTCTGAATTTTGAGCATAGACATAAGCCACATATTACTCTACGTTTTCGATATTATTTCAATCTACGATTTGCATCTGCATACGTCTGCGTTACAATCGTCGATCTACTCAATATTTTATCCAATACTATTCAATATTGTTTAACCGATATCGCATACTTATTCAATCTATTATAATAAATATACTTATGTATTTTATTATATCACTGCTTATTTATATATGTATGTGGCCCTGTATCCTACCACATATTAGCGAATTGAGTGCCGCTAATTCCTCTGTACACATTAGAAACTATATCCTGTCAGAAGGTACATTTGCAAGTCATCTCTGAGGTGCACGTTTAGTAAAGTGAACGTCGCATTAGCCTATTAAGACAAGGACCAGAGAACCCGGCCTAGCCGGATGAACACCTATCTCTCTATCGCTTTTACGCTTTTATTACCTTGCATTTTCCAATAGTTGCGAATACTTTACCAAACCGAATGACAGAGGTCTTGATAATTACTAAGAATTATTACTTCAATATTTAAGACTTAAATCTTTGATGCTTGAAAGTACAAATATTAATATTCTTGATCTAGATATTAATACATGTACTAAGACTCCTTTTCCTATTCCACATTATTACCAATTCTCTTTCAGTATCGTTTAATTATAATTATAATTGACACTACGCTTAATTAATTAACAGGTGAAGGGCATTCTCGTATAGATTAACCTTTCATCTCGTCTCTAACTCTTTAACACGTAAATCACGACTTAAACGTGAGTCACATTCAATTACCTTTGATTATTTAACTATCTCAGTTCTATTAAACTTATTATTCATATAAATTTATTTAACCATTAGATGGTCTCTCCCTTCCGAAGGAAGAATCAAATTGATCGCGACGAGCAACGTCTCCACAGACTACGCGAACGTAGGACAAGAAGAGTCTTAAACTTACATGTCCAAATATTTCCTACGCGAGTAATCGTTCGATCCCCTTCTCCAGACGTTTATTCGCCTATAATTAACCTTCCGCCCTACATTGATTATTCTCACCCGCAATTTCCGGAGCCCTCGCCGTTAGAATCAAATAAGTTAATAACGAACCCTAATCATCAATTCTTACCCGATCCTGAATATTATATCCCGGATCAAAATCTACCAATCACATCGCCAGAGTACGACCCCATTTTACAATTTAACAACGAACAAATCTTTCACTTTCTCAACGAGGACACCGCGAATCTCACTCACGACGTCGATAACGTCATCCCTGAGGAAGCGCAAGATAACTTCACTTCTTTCATAACTTAACTCAACCAGCCTAACAAACCGGAACAGGAGCTCAGTCATATTGTAACTCAATTTCAAGCTCCCTACGAACCACGTCAGGACCAATAAACTTTATATCGACGTAAAGGTTTTATAAATGAATAAATGACATTATATTTGTAAAATATCTTTCTTTATCGACCCGACCCGTCAGTTTCCTTCTCCGTCCGATACTCTCAATCGAATCTCAAGCTCTCGGCTTCCCTGGGTATAGCCGGCCTAGCAGGTTGCCCATAAAACAAATAGATAGCAGCTTCTTAAACGTCCACCGAGGTAGACGCGAGAGAAGACCGTCTTGTGCAGAAAATAATTTATCGCTAGATGAATTATTGGACGTAACAGGAGTCTGATATTACATGGAACAGGGTAGGTTTGTCTAACAAGTGGATAGTTATGGAACCTAAAGTTACTATTGTTTCAGAGGAAATGCCTCGAATGGATATAATATTTTCTTTATCTAGATTGACGTGGGGTAATACAAATTGTTGTTTGATAAGATTTATGCCAGAGCCTGAATCAATCATAAAATTGCATTCATGTGATAAGTGTGGGGATATAAGTTTGATAGAAGGTAAGTCATTGTATTTAAACTCTTTATCTACACTGCAGATTCAAGTGATGTTGTTGGAATTGATTGCTGTGTAAGGATAATGTTTGCAGGTTGTGTGCGTCCTGTCGGGGCTTTGTTCCGGCGGACGTCGGATTGTACCGGAACTTTGGGGGTTTCCCGAATTAGCAAAAGAAGTACTAGGTTGAGCCTGATTTTGTTCGAGTGATTTTTTGTAAGCGAGTTTCCGGCATTCGCTCATGAAGTGACCGGAACTTTTGCAGTAACGACAGATTTTAGTGGCTGGATAATTTGGTCCGGGTTGACCAGGTATCAAGGGTTTAATAAAAGGAGCGGTAGTAGAAATATTATTGTTGCGCGGATTATTAATTATTGGAGAGTTATTATCGATACTGTCCGCAGTTTGTCTTGCCGTCGGATAGTTCACGTCGGCTCGAGGTGAAGTGTAAGCGCGATTAAAAATTGTATTTTTCTTTCGAAGGTTTTCGGCTTCTAGAGTCTTGGATAATTGAATAGCTGAGACAATGCTTTGTTCAAAAGTATATAATTGTTCTAATTTCACGCGGATTAATAAATCGGAAGGTAATCCGTTGATAAAGCTGTTAGTAACGCTTTTTTCGATGTTATCTCTAACTTCGTCGTCGAGATTTCCACAAACATCGGCTTCTTCATCTATAATTGCCGTTCTTAATTCTTGAACGCGCGCGATGTAATCAAAGATATTTTCGTTATATTTCATAAATATATTTGCTAATTCTCCTTGATATTGATTGATGGATTTATTCGGTCCAAAAATAAGTTTTAAACGTCGTGTTAGATCTCGTAGGCTATTAAATTCAACTCCCTCGATCGCGGCGTAAGCATGTCCTTGCAATTTGTTAATGATTAGTTGAACTAAATGATATTCTTGATATTCAGGAATTAGTTGAAGTGCTCTTTCGCAAATTTTCGTAAAATGGAGGACAGACATTTTATGTCCATCAAATTTAGGGATTGTATCTATAGCGTCTTTCAAACGAATAGGAGAGTTTTGATGTAAAGGAGTAAGTGGTCTTTGTGTTTCTACTTTATCATAATGTTCCTGCATATTGTTAGAATGTTCGACTATATCTATACGTCGTGATAAGCGAGTTACTTGTTCTGATAATTTTTCCATAAGGGTTAATTGTGCAGCTAATTGTTCTGAAATTCCAGTTACCGAACCGTCATCCATGTTTCTGTCTTGTTCTAAAGTCCGTTGAAATGTAAGTAAATTTTCCTCTCTATTTCGTAATGTTTCAGCTTGCGCTGTTAATTGGGCTTCTTTATCGTTTAAATTTTGTGTATAAAGATTAAGTTGACTACGAGTGAGTACTCTGTTTTCTGAATTGTCTGAATGTACAGGGGTTCTGGTAAGAGACATTTTGTTTTAAGATTTATAATTTATAAACTAACTTTACGTTAATTTTACTTATGAAAAAAAGCACCGATCGCACAGATCAATCTCCGCGACCTCTCAACCATCTCTTTTGGCCAATCCCACCGCTGCCACCAAAAATTAAATTGCCTTCTTGTTACGTCCAATAATTCATCTGGCGATAAATTACCTTTTGCACAAGACGGTCTTCTCTCGCGTCTACCTCGGTGGACGTTTAAGAAGCTGCTCTCTATTTGTTTTATGGGCAACCTGCTAGGCCGGCTATACCCAGGGAAGCCGAGAGCTTGAGATTCGATTGAGAGTATCGGACGGAGAAGGAAACTGACGGGTCGGGTCGATAAATAAAGATATTTTACAAATATAATGTCATTTATTCATTTATAAAACCTTTACGTCGATATAAAGTTTATTGGTCCTGACGTGATTTGTGGGGAGCTTGAAATTGAGTTACAATATGACTGAGCTCCAGTTCCGGATTGTTAGGCTGGTTGAGGTAAGTTATGAAAGAAGTGAAGTTATCTTGCGCTTCCTCAGGGATGACGTTATCGACGTCGTGAGTGAGATTCGCGGTGTCCTCGTGCTTCAGCGTTGCATCATGCATTGCATCGTACTTCTGGTATGTAACGGTTCTCAACCGTCTTTCTAGAACCTTCTAGAATCTTTTAGGTGTTCTTTGAGAGTAAAGCCGAGTTCACATAATAAAGCGGGTTTCATACCTAATTACTACTTTTCAAGCGATATATATATATTTTAGGTATTATTCTCTAGAATATGTCGATTCCCTTTGCGTTTTGAAATAAAATGCATTACTTCGTAAATTTTGTTATGAATTAAAATAATCATGATGGACAGGTAAAATTTATCAATTTACATTTACAGTCCATAGTTATATGTAAATTGATGGGTAACTCGCGTCAGGAACGGATTTCTAATTTTTCTAATATTTATATCTATAAATTGGAAATTGCGATGGAAAGTTAAAACTTATCAATTTTCATTTATATTCCATAGTTACATGTAAATTGATAGATAATTTGTGTCAGGAACGAATTTCTAAATTTTCTAATATTTTATACTTATGATTTGAAAATCACGATGGCCGGTTTAAACTTATCAATTTACATTTACATTCCATAGTTATATGTAAATTGATAGATAACTCGCGTCAGGAACGGATTTCTAATTTTTCTAATATTTATATCTATTAATTGGAAATCGCGATGGAAAGTTAAAACTTATCAATTTACATTTATATTCCATAGTTACATGTAAATTGATGGAAAACTCATATAGAGAATAACGTATTAATTTTGTGCTATTATACCGTACTTGCGGCTACATATGACTTATCGGTTATTCGCCAACTGTCCCTGACTAAGTTTAACACTCAAATTACACATATCTTTTGTGGCTAGATGTAAATTGATGCTTATTATAGAAAAGATCATAATCAAGATAAAATACCTATATATTCATGGTTGAACTACGATATCCTTATTTAGTAGTACCTTTGAGCGTACGACGGATGTTATGTTATATTGCATATGAATTTTTAGTCTCCTGATGAATGGGAGTTTTAAGGTTAATAATATATTTGCTATAGGCGTGCTTATTCTCTAACCTGTATGTTTTCTAACGAATGATCTGGAGCGGAGCACCCTTGTTAATTATGCTTTTTATGACAGAAATGTTATTTAAAAGTGGGTTGCTATTTCCATTGTTATTTGTGAGAAAACATGTTTTAACTTGTGAGCAATTATATGTGAGACTAAATATTTGTTAATACCGGTCTTCCATGTAGGTTAGCGATTGTCATGACTAATATGTTAAAGAATTAATTTTTTGAAAAAGATTGGAATTTTGAAATTTGTCTGGACGTTACATAAGATTACTAAGCTCCTCTTCCGGATTGTCAGGCTGATTAAGGTAAGTAAGGAAAGAAGCGAAGTTGTCCTGAGCTCCTTCGGGGATGAAATCGCGAGTGTCGTTGAATGTGAGGTTAGCTGTGTCCTCGTCGAAAATGTTGAGGTCTTGTTCGTTATGAAGTTGTAAAGAGGGGTTGTATAATGATGTGATATGTCGGCTTGGGTCCGGAATATAATATTCTGGATCGGGTAAGAAATTATGATTCGTATTTGATTCAGAATATGGCGGATCCGGAAATCGCGGGTGAGAATAATCGATGTAAGGTGGGAGGTTATTTACGGGTGAGTAAGCGTCGGGAGAAGGGGATCGAATGATTATTCGTGTGGGAAAGATTTGGACATGTAAATTAAAGGGCCTTCTCGTTCTACGTTCACGTAGTCTATGGAGACGTTGCTCGTTACAATCAATTTGATTCCTCCTTCGGAAGGGAGAGACCATCTAACGGATAGATAAATTTATATGAATGTGTTTTACAGAAGGGGGAATATTTTATAATTTAGAATAATTGAATAAGACTCACGTTTATATCGTGATCTACTCGCTAATAAAATCGAAATGAGAAGGTTAGTCTATGCTAGAATGCTCTTCACCTGTTAATTAATTACGCTTTGTGTCAATAATTATTATAATTAAACGGTTTCGGTCTTGTAATTAAATGGTATTAAGCTAGGATTGATAATAATGTGGAAAAAGAAAAGGATTCCGAATATGTATTAATATCTATATCGAGAATATTGATACGTGTAGGTTCAAACATCAATAATTAAAATCTTAAATATTAAAATAGTAGTTTTCAATAATTATCAAGACTTCTGTCATTTGGTTTGGTAAAGTAATTCGTTTGGTTTGTATAGCAGAGAGAGAGAGTAAGCAGGGAAGGTTAAAGAAGTACACGGTTGTCCCGTGTGAATTCTGGTCCTCAAAGGCTAATGCATACGTTCACTTTACTAAACGTGCATCTCAGAATCATAGCAACGAATTTACCTTATGACAGATATCATTCTATAAAAGTAATAAATAGGATGAGGTGGTGTACACTTGCTAAAATGTATCAAATATCAATATGCAAAATCACTGTCAGTTGGTGTGGTAAAGTATTCGCAACTGTTGGAAAATGCAAGGTAATAAAAGCGTAAAAGAATAGAGAGATAAGTGTTCATCCGGCTAGGCCGGGTTCTCTGGTCCTTGTCTTAATAGGCTAATGCGACGTTCACTTTACTAAACGTGCACCTCAGAGATGACTTGCGAATGTACCTTCTGACAGGATATAGTTTCTAATGTGTACAGAGGAATTAGCGGCATTCAATTCGCTAATATGTGGTCGGATGCAGGGTTACATACATATATAAATAAACAGCGATACAATAAAATGCAAAAGTATATTTATTATAATAGGTCGAGTAAGTATGCGATATTGGTTAAATAGTATCAAATAGTGTTGAGTAAAATATTGAATAAATCGACGATTGTAACGCAGACGTGTGCAGATGCAATTCGTGGATCGAAATAATATCGGAAAAGCAGAGTAATATATGGCTTATGTCTATATTCGAAATTCAGAGTTCGGAACGTAATGTAAGATTGAGTTAATATTAATTGATTAAATAAAATGATTAAATATAATGAGTGTCCGCGCTTTACTATTTAGGGATATGTGAACTGGCTTAAATACTCACAAGGTTAGACTATGTCTGATGTGCCTTGCTTTGGTACACTTCGCTACTGTGTTCTTCCATCTGAGTCTGAAGGTCTGAGGAGCCTCGGTACCTTGGTCCGAAATGGCGGCTATGTTTCGTTGTCTTCGGGACTCCGTAGTAATAGCTGGTTGGTTGACTGGTGTTAGAAGTACTGAACTTGACTGTGCTGGCGGAACAATTTTCGGCGGATCACTCTTGAGTGATGGATAGCGGATTCACTGCCGTTCCGTGCCGGGTGCAGGGTTTATATACCGTAAAATGTGGCTCGCTCCTCCCATCGGGCGATAAGGCTAAGCCAATGGGAAGAGAGATATGCCGGGGAAGTACCGGAGACAATCTGTTCCTGGTAGAGATTGCGATGGTTAAGTCCCGGAGAGATGGCTTCTTGGTAGCGATAGCGGCGTTCCTTTGATGACTCATCGCCGAGCGCTCCGACTTTCCTTATCCTATTCTCGGTAGCGATAGCGGTGTTACGTCCAATAATTCATCTAGCGATAAATTACCTTCTGCACAAGACGGTCTTCTCTCGCGTCTACTTCGGTGGATGTTTAAGAAGCTGCTCTCTATTTGTTTTATGGGCAACCTGCTAGGCCGGCTATACCCAGGGAAGCCGAGAGCTTGAGATTCGATTGAGAGTATCGGACGGAGAAGGAAACTGACGGGTCGGGTCGATAAATAAAGATATTTTACAAATATAATGTCATTTATTCATTTATAAAACCTTTACGTCGATATAAAGTTTATTGGTCCTGACGTGGTTCGTGGGGAGCTTGAAATTGAGTTACAATATGACTGAGCTCCAGTTCCGGATTGTTAGGCTGGTTGAGGTAAGTTATGAAAGAAGTGAAGTTATCTTGCGCTTCCTCAGGGATGACGTTATCGACGTCGTGAGTGAGATTCGCGGTGTCCTCGTTGAGAATGTGAAAGGTTTGTTCGTTGTTAAATTGTAAAATGGGGTCGTACTCTGGCGATGTGATTGGTAGATTTTGATCCGAGATATAATATTCAGGATCGGGTAAGAATTGATGATTAAGGTTCGTTATTAACGTATTTGATTCTAACGGCAAGGGCTCCGGAAATTGCGGGTGAGAATAATCAATGTAGGGCGGAAGGTTATTTATAGGCGAATAAACGTCTGGAGAAGGGGATCGAACGATTACTCGCGTAGGAAATATTTGGACATGTAAGTTTAAGACTCTTCTTGTCTTACGTTCGCGTAGTCTGTGGAGACGTTGCTCGTCGCGATCAATTTGATTCTTCCTTCGGAAGGGAGAGACCATCTAATGGTTAAATAAATTTATATGAATAATAAGTTTAATAGAACTGAGATAGTTAAATAATCAAAGGTAATTGAATGTGACTCACGTTTAAGTCGTGATTTACGTGTTAAAGAGTTAGAGACGAGATGAAAGGTTAATCTATACGAGAATGCCCTTCATCTGTTAATTAATTAAGCGTTGTGTTAATTATAATTATAATTAAACGATACTGAAAGAGAATTGGTAATAATGTGGAATAGGAAAAGGAATCTTAGTACGTATATTAATATCTATATCAAGAATATTAATATTTGTACTTTCAAGCATCAAAGATTTAAGTCTTAAATATTGAAGTAATAATTCTTAGTAATTATCAAGACCTCTGTCATTCGGTTTGGTAAAGTATTCGCAACTATTGGAAAATGCAAGGTAATAAAAGCGTAAAAGCGATAGAGAGATAGGTGTTCATCCGGCTAAGCCGGGTTCTCTGGTCCTTGTCTTAATAGGCTAATGCGACGTTCACTTTACTAAACGTGCACCTCAGAGATGACTTGCGAATGTACCTTCTGACAGGATATAGTTTCTAATGTGTACAGAGGAATTAGCGGCACTCAATTCGCTAATATGTGGTAGGATACAGGGCCACATACATATATAAATAAGCAGTGATATAATAAAATACATAAGTATATTTATTATAATAGATTGAATAAGTATGCGTTATCGGTTAAGTAATATTGAATAGTATTGGATAAAATATTGAATAGATCGACGATTGTAACGCAGACGTATGCAGATGCAAATCGTAGATTGAAATAATATCGGAAACGCAGAGTAATATGTGGCTTATGTCTATGTTCAAAATTCAGAGTTCGAAATGTAATGTAAGATTGAGTTAATATTGGATAATTAAATATAATGATTAAATATAATGAGTGCCCATCGCGCTTTACTATTTAGGGATATGTGAACTGGCTTAAATACTCACAAGGTTAGACAATGTCTAATGTGCCTTGCTATGGTACACTTCGCTACTGTGTTCTTCCCTCTGAGTCTGAAGATCTGAGGAGCCTCGGTACCTCGGTCCGAAATGGCGGCTGTGTCTCACCAAAATGGCGGCTATGTCTTCAGGACCCCGTAGTATTTGCTGGTTGAGTGCTGGATTGTTGTTGACTGGAACCACTGCGACGAAATCACTCTTGAGTGATGGATGGCGAATTCACTGCCGTTCCGTGCCGGGTGCAGGGTTTATATACCGTAAAATGTGGCTCGCTCCTCCCATCGGGCGATGCGGCTTAGCCAATGGCAAGAGAGATATGCCGGGGAAGTACCGGAGACAATCTGTTCCTGGTAGAGATTGCGACGGTTAAGTCCCGGAGAGATGGCTTCTTAGTAGCGATAGCGGCGTTCCTTTGATGACTCATCGCCGGGCGCTCCGACTTTCCTTATCCTATTCTCGGTAGCGATAGCGGTATGCCTTTGTTGGCTCTGCGCTCTGGCTTATCTTATCTTCTTCTTGGTAGCGATAGCGGTGCTTCTTTGGTGACTCATCGCTACGCGGCTTGCAACGGGCCTTGCAGGTTGCAACGTGTTTCAGCGTTGCATCATGCATTGCATCATGCTTCTGGAATGTAACGGTCTTCAACCGCCTTTCTAGAACCTTCTAGAATCTTTTAGATGTTTCTTGAGAGTAAAAGCCGAGTTCACATAATAATGTTTCATACCTAATTATCTCATCATTATAGTATACTACTTTATAAGCGATATTTAGGTATTATCCCTTAGAATTTGCGATTTGAAAAAATGCATTGGACAGTTAAAACTTATCAATTTACATTTACATTGCATAACTATATGTAAATTGATAGAGAGTTTATGTCAGGAATGAATTTCTAAACTGTCCCTGACTGAGTTTAATACTCAGGTTGCACATCTACATTGCATAGCTATAATACTTTCGATTGTATGACGAATGTAATGTTATTACGCATATTGCATATGATTTTTGTCTCCTAATTTATAAATGAGAATTTTAAGGTTAATAATATATTTGCCATAGGCGTGCTTATTGGCTGGTAATGTTAGTCTTCATATTTGTCGTTAGTCGGTAAGGTAGTTTCTTACTTAATCATCTGTAGTTGGTAAGTCAAGTTCCTGTTTTATCATTGGTCGGTAATGTCTTGGGTAGGTAAGTTAGTAGTTCCGTCTTTAACGTCGGTGATCGGTATTGAGGGATTCGTTTGTGTTATATGTTGGTCAGTAAAGCATCGCCTAAGAACTAGATCTACATGTTCGTGGCTGTATGAAGTGTGTAAAACACTCAGGGGTTGGAGCGTACGACGGGTATAGTATAATTAGGGGTTATGGACATACAATGTGTACGGTGCCTAGGGGTTCGCAAGTATAAATGATGTAGCGTATACAGGGGCATTAGTAGCATGCAATGTGTAAGGTGTTTCAGGGGTTAGAACATACATTCGTTGTCTGATTTAGGCGCGCTTATTCTCTAACTTTTATGTTTCCTAACGAATGATCCGGAGCAAAGCACCCTTGTTAATTATGCTTTTTATGATAAAAATATTATTTAAAAGTGGGTTGCTACTCCCGTTGTCATTTGTGAGAAGACATGTTTTAACTTATAAGTAATTATATGCGAGACTAGATATTTGTTAATACCGGTCTTTCATGTAGGTTAGAGATTGTCATGATTAATATGTTAAAGGATAAATTTTTGAAAAAGATTGAAATTTTGAAATTTGTCTGAACGTTACACCAGTTAGAATCATAGTTTCATCGGTTGATACAGCTCTATACTCGCTGGCTTTGTTTTTACAAAACACCTTACGAACTAGCCTACCCAAAGCGAAAAGTCATATTAATAATAGTTTTGATTTGTGCAGCATATTGTCTGGTAAAAAGATTGATGAGAATGATAGGATGTTTTCCTTGGATGTGGTGTCTTTGTTTACGAACGTTCCTCTGGATCTTGCGATTGACGGTATTAACGATAGATGGGATCACATTGGAATAAATACTAGAATACAGAAAAACGAATTTTTGGGGGGTATAAAATTTATATTGACTTCTACATATTTTACATTTAATGACATAATTTATAAACAGACGTTTGGGACCTCTATGGGGTCACCGTTATCACCAATTATTGCAGACCTGGTTATGCAAGATCTTGAGGATACAGTTCTCAAAGCGTTGAATATGGAATGTTTGTTTTATTTTTGTTATGTGGATGACATTATAGTGGTCACCTCTATGACTAATATGACTCAGATTGTGAATAATTTTAACAACTATCATGAAAGACTTAAATTCACGGTCGAACAAGAGGTTAATCATAGCTTGAATTTCTTAGATTTATTACTTAAAATTATTAATAACACAATATACATAGACTGGTATCAGAAAGAAACCTTCTCAGGAAGGACGTTATCATTTTATTCAAACCACCCATTATGCCACAAAATTGGAATAATATATAACCTTGTAGACAGATGTCTATTGCTATCATATCCACTATTTTTTAATAAAAATTTGGAGTTAATCATTAATATACTCATAAGCAATGGTTACCCTCTTGATCTGATTTTTAACAAAATTAATCATCGGATAGAACACATCATATCTAAGGGGAGCATTATAGAGAGACAGGCCAACATAGAAAGAACAAAAAGTATAGGAAATGACTCGGTTAATAAAAAATTCTTTGTCATTCCGTATATAGATAGGATCTCAGAAATGATTGTTTCCTCGGTAAAAAATAAAAATTGTATTGTAGGGTATAGATATCTCAACAAACTGGATAATATTATTAAAACACAGAAAGATAAAACTAAACATCCATGCAATTCGAATGTGGTTTATAAGATCAATTGCAATAATTGTAATGCATCTTATGTAGGCCAAACAAAGAGGCAATTGCAGATGCGAATAAAAGAACATAAAAATAATATTAGGTTGAACTCAACGAAACATTCAGTAATTCCTGAACACATAAGAAATGAACATCATACTTTTAATTGGGACAATGTTAAGATCATGGACAACGAAAATAATTATTATAAAAGACTCATTTCTGAGATGCTACATATCAAGGAACAAAAAATGGACTAAATTTAAACAAAGATACTGAGTTACTTAGCGAGTCGTATTTTGATATTTTGGATATATTAGCGAACAATAAATAATAATAGGACAAATAGGACATTAACGAGTCAAACATAGATATTAGATCATATATAAACACGCACGCTCTCCGATCAAGTAGAGTTTAAAATGAGCTATCTTTCTGTATTGTTGGTTTGTTATGTGTCATCCTTAATAACTGTTAATAAGTAGCAAAATTGTCAAGAAGGACGATGATAGGTAAGCATATTACCAATTGTAGGGGATATATATTATAATTTCGACATACGTTGATCGTTAATTTTTTATTAATCGCAGCGCCTACGGAACGGGTTAATTTCTCGCATATTAACGATGAAACTATCCGAGATCTGAGCAAAATCAGAGATCATATCGAGGCGAACATTGTTGGACATGACGGATTAGAACACGCGTTAATTGCTCAAAAACTCTCGATTCTGAATAACTATAATTAAATTTCGATATTATGTGAAGTTGTATGAATTTATATTTCAATAATTATACTGAAGAAGACCGCGTGCGGTCGAAACGTTTGTAGAATGATTGTAATTTGCGTTAGTTTTAATATCTAATGACTGTAGTTTTATAATTTATACATGTAATAAATGGTAGTTGACTGAACATCTCGAATATTCAGCTCGATAAGTTGGCCTTATATTTATCACTTTGTTTTCAATATACGAGCAACAATTTGTATTAATTTAAAAAAACAAAGGTATCCCTAACAATAATACTCCTATCTTTTCCTCGGTTTGTTATTGCTAACGATAATCGCAAGCACGGCGGCGAACAACCGAAAATTTTCGGACGGTCACAAAAATAAACGAGAGCACCGGGCAAAAAAAAAACAAGATAAACGAAGCAAGTTCAAATATTCAACAAGCGAAAGCACCGGAACGGTATTCGGTACTTAGATATACGGTAACAAAAAAAATTCACAAAATAGTCGGTATCAGGCCTAAAACGATAGGTCGGAAAAAAGAAGAAAAGAAAAAAAAACTGCGCAAAATTATCGGCACTTTCCCCTCAATAAGGATTTTAATAAAACGGTACTTAGCGCACTCAATTACAGCGCCGCGGTATCGCAATCGGCCTATTCCCTATGGCTCACAAGTTTCAGAAGCGAGGACAGCTGGCGAAATCACTTACCCAAAAGAAATTCCCCAATCCTCAAATTTTCCCTTTACGGCTATCACGGTGACGACACTAAAAATTTTCCCACTAACTAACAAACAATAACTAAAAGAACGAAAACGAGAACGAAAAGACGGAAAAAACTGTTAAAAAAAACACAGGAAATATCAATTCACACACAAAAAAAAAATTTTTCGGTAAATAATTTAAAAAGAAAAAGGAAAAATGTTCAGGTATAATACTCTCTCTCTCTCTCTATTGGCGTGGCCCCACGTTGGGCGCCAAAAATTTGCAACGTCTTTTCGTGCTTCGAAACGCCAAGTTCGGACAGGGGAGCGTTCAATTTAAAGATTCACCAAGTTTAAATGATGAAATGGTAAAAATCGGTATCAGAAGAGTTAATTACTCGCACTTAGGGGCGTTCATTAACTCACGGTAAAGTTGGGCGCCAGGTGCATGTGAATGCGCCACGAGACTAATGTGAACGGTACTTAAGTTAACTTCCCCAGATGTTATACAGAGTCGCGGGTCTATAGGATTGTTGGGTCTATGGTTGAGAGAGAAGTATAGAGAGACATACACGTGGTGTTATAATTTGACAAATATATATATTTGACACTTAGGATTTACAATTTGACATCTGATAAATACAATTGGATAATATAATTATGTAACAAACAGTAATATATAAACTAGCGGTAGGGAAACAAAAATATAATATCAAGATCTGCGAATATCGGTATTTCGGAATTGATCTATAAAATTCGTATTATACAATGTGAAATATCTTAGAGAATTTCGCGACAATAATATACAAACGGGATAAACAAAGACAAAATCGGTAAACGTTATGATGGTCCAACTTATTTTCGCGGGCACGCGGTATAGACAGAGGTCACAATAAAATACTCCGAGACACGGCGCGGTATGCAAAAAAAAGATAACAACTAGAAGACGGTAATTTCGTGACTCTCGCACGACTTTCTCGCCGAGTCGAAAACAATGAAATATTTAACAAACTCGCGGAGAACGGCTACACGCAAATTCCGAAAATCTAATAATCGAGCCTATAGGAAACGTGACTCTGAATATCTCGGTAACCCGAATTTATAATAATTACTTTCGAGACGATGGACTGTCGGTGGCACTTCTCGGAGAGGGCTCGGCTCGCGAAACGCAAAGTCGGCTGGC
>NW_028189542.1:0-19744 GCF_048542155.1 Nylanderia fulva
CAAATTTGCAATATTATTGCCGAAATGTAACATCCCCTGTATGTTTCATGTTTAGCGGGTATATATATATATAATTTTTCTTTATAAAATCAATAAAATCAATGTTTACAAGCAACTATTATAATAAATATATATATTTAAAATACATCTAATATATATAATTTTGATTTAAACACCCTTTATACTGCGCATGATGCAACACGCCTTAACCGAACAAATATTTTGGAAAATCGTTCGTTTATATACAAACAGCAAGTGAGTAATACAATATAGAATATAATATAAAAAAAATAAAATTACATAACTTAAATAATGTATAATAATAGAAGTTTTATAAAATGTCCCTTAATTTTCTTGCTTCTTCTGACATTATTTCATAATGGTGTTTTTTAGTTTTACAATTCCGCTATTTTTCTCGTTTTTCTACTATATTTATTTTTAATTTCATTATTTTTACTATGAAAACCGCTTTTGTAGAAAGAAGTTGTTGATTTATCGTTGTCTCTCTTTCATATGCAGATTCATTGTTGTTTTGTTTATTTTTGTTTCATAATTTGTTATTTTTTGAAAATAATTTTTAAAATTATTTTTATTCTTTTTATTATTTCCCTTATTTATATATATGTATATTGTCCATAATTCTTATAATTTCTTTTCTTTTAATTGCATCTTTTGCTATTTTTTATTTGTTTTCTAATCTTTTTTAACAGGTTATTAAATATCTAACATCTCTTTTCCATTACCTTCTCCATTTTTCATTATTCTTCTCTCGTAGATCTACCTACTTATTTTTCTAATTTTTTGTTTTGTCTTTATTTTCTTTTAATTTGTTTTGTTATTGTTCAAAATCATTTTATAACTCTCTCAATACTTTGTTCAAATATAATCTGTTTTAGTGCTTTAATGAAAAATTAAATAATATATTATTTAATTGCATTTAAAATTATATTATATTCTTTATTATCATAATATAAATATAAGATATATAATAGATATATAAATTTGTTGTGTGCCTCGGGAGAGACACTTAAGGGTCGCGCCAAATTGGGATGGGAATCCGGGGCGTCAGGACTTGTCGGGTGTTTGTAGAAAATGCACTACACTTTTTGTATTAAAATTCTTTATTCAACTTCAACCACTTGGTCTTTATTTTATTCCACTATTAATACACTGAAGCTTTATCGTGTGTGCGGCACTGACTTTCTATTACTCCGCGTATCGCGCACAACTGCGAGTCGATGCTAGGTGCGCGCGCGGTTTAGCGAGATCGTGGTTAGAGCGATTATTTGTGTCTGCGACTGAGCGAGCTGTCGCGTCTCTACTCTCTTTTTATATCGTTGTTTTTTGGAGTTTTCCCGATCGGAAGGGGTGCCTGGCAACAGGTTTCCCCTGTCGAGAATCTAGGTGCAAGCGAAGCAGATTCAAAGTCCTTCTGCTTTGCTTGCACGTTGATCAATTTCTGTTCCGCGTATATCTCGCATTGTATGCGTTTTTAACGCGGTCATTATCTGTCGTAATTCTGATTTCGCGTATACCTCGCATCGTATGCGTTTTTTAACGCGGTCATTATCTGTCGTAATTCTGATTCCGCGTATACCTCGCATCGTATGCGTTTTTTAACGCGGTCAGTGTCTGTCGTAATTGCGGATGCAATACGAGTACCCATTTCTTAATATTAGTTAACTTTTAATAGTTATATCTATTGTATATCTTTGGGGGATATAACAAATTTATAAAGAAAAATGCAATTTTATATTTTGTTTCTTAGTATTTATTAAAATGTTTTATAACATAAATATTACACAAACAATTTTCACGTATTTGTAATGTTTTTCTACATATTTTAAATTTTTTGTGAATTTAGCCAATTACATCGCCCAAGTTTTATTAATTTTATGAGGGAAATTGCAGAATCACAAACAGATGATGATCTACGTTACTTGCATAATTGGGATTTGGAAAAGCATTGTCCTCTCATAAAAATAATACGAGATTATAGTCATCCGGTGTACGAAACATTTTTCCGATGGTCCATAGAAAATATTAATGAATTAGAGATTGATTGCTTACCTATTACTTATATTACAGAAACATATCCCGATTTTTACGATTTTTTTATATTCCATGGTATGCGCAAATTCAAGCAGAAAATCAAAACTATTATTTTTTCAAGAGGATAGTTGGATGATATTCAATATGCAACAAATTGATAAATATCGATCATTGACTCATTATGACTTATTACTCGTCTTCATTTTACACACACATACACACAATTGATATTATTTTATATTTTTGTATATTTTATTCATTATCGTATAAAAATCTGAAATATTCATTATATATAATTATAATAGTTTTAAAATGTTTTGTGTAATGTTCTGCATTATTTAATATATAATTAAGGTATACATCAGTGTTTTTTATATTATATCAATCAATATTAAAATTATATATTTATAAATATGTATTTTATGCTAATAATAATAAAAATTATAAAAAAGTTAATTATATTTATAAAATTAATATAATAATAAGTGCAAAGTAACATACAATTTTCGTAACATTACATGTTACAGAAATTACACTGATTAATAAAAATAATTGTGAAGAAGTTAATCGGAATACAATTAGAAAATATGGTTGCAAAGTCAATGTAATAGCTATCAGATGTTTTAGTGAAATCAGCAGTGCGCTGTCGAAGGAGATCATAAAATAAATAAGATTATTTTTGCCAAGTTATAGATTTTCTGCCTTAATACTAAATATCATATTTTAAATTATTACTGTGATGAAACCTAGACTAGTGATACCAAAAATTATTGTTACAATTAATTATGTTTAAAAATATTGGAAATTATGTATGAAAAATGTGTCATATTTCATGGTTTTTGAGAGAATGTGGATCATGTGCTGATTTTTTATTCTGAGCATTATAAAGAAGAATGTATACGTGCGTGCGTGCGTGCGTGCGTGCGTGCGTGCGTGCGCGTGCGCGCGTGTGTGTGTGTGTGTGTGTGGTAATACACTTTTTTTTGGATAGCTAGATAGCGTTTATGTGTTCAAACATGTAACTATTTCACAATCTTTTTATACATTACATTCAAATAACGTTTATTTATTATAAATAAATCACATCCGTGTCTCACCTCATGTAATATATGTATATATATGTATGTTATATAATATATGTATGTTAAGTTTTTAAATTAATTTTTTTTGTCGCAAGTCTTTAATGTTTATATTTTTGTTATTGCAAGTTTTTAATGTCATTATATATTTTAAATACATTATTTTTCAGATATGTTTTAAGATTCTGTAAGATTTTGGAGATATAGTTTTTGACGCGGACTTAACAACTTTTTTTACCTTTTTTAAAATGAAATTTTTTATACATATACAAAACATTTATGAGTTCATTATAAAAAATTCCGAAGAAAACCAAAAAAAGCTTGTTACATAAGATTCACTCTAAAACGATTTTTAATAATTATAAAGTGATAAAGTCAAATTGTATTTGCATTATGATAAGTAATGAACAAACTATCAATACGTTACCTTAAAGAATTGATAATCCTAACTCTTTGATTACTGTGGAATGTGAATGTCCAAAGCTCTTAGGTTATATTTCAGTCAATTAACAATCAAAGAGCTTTATCACAATAAGCGTAGACCTATAATATTTAATTACACGCTATGGTTAATAAGTCCAATATCAGAACACGATAAAATGTTTTATTTCCTTTATTAAATTTAATTAATTTATTATTAAGAAATAGAATTGTAATATTTTCAAGTATTCTACAAAGTCAATGATATTTTACAAAAATAATAAAATTTTAATAACTTAAATTGTATATATTTGTTGCACGTAACGTTTTCACCAACAGATTTAGAATATAATCATGTTAAATCATTATATTCCTTATTAATTTGATTGCATAGAAAATATTTAATTATCACGCACATGATTTTATATAATAAACAATTATCTCATCAATATGAATATGTGCAGATATAATATAATAAATATAAATATGTGAATATATTATTCTGTTTGCAATTTTTAATTATTAAATTATATTATTTCCAAATTATATGCATAATAGATATGCAACAAAACTATTATTATTAACAATATATATTTGCAATCCAGATATTATATGAAACTATTCACACACAAGAAAAATAATATTTTGAAAAGTAATTGCTGGTGTACGATTACATTTTTGTTTAATTGGCAAACAAATATTTAATAAAATTTATTAATTTAAAAAAAGGAAAAAGAAAAATGAATCTTTTCAATATAAAAAAAATATAAATATATAAATAAATATATAATAACAAAATATATACATTCTAAGCATTTAAATAATAATACAATTTTAAAACAAGACCATTTATATAAATATTTATATACAACGTATTCTAATTATGTTATTCAATATTTTTCAATATTTCTCTCTAATAATTTATTTATAATAAATAAACACAATTTGAATGTAATACGTGATTGCCATTTTCCAAATTATGTAAGCGATTATCTAATCGTGTACATAAATATTTATTTTACTATTATTTTGTAAATATACCTAAAACGATAACTTTGGAATGTTTTAAATATATATCAATTGAGATATTTCATTTGAAATATTTTTAATATATACTATGATGAAATATTTCAATTGTAACATTTATGAATTATATCAAAAACAAATACGTAAAATGTATCATTTGAAATCTAAATGAAACAATTTGAAACATTGCATGTATATTTCATGTTTAGTGGGTTAACGTTAACAGGAATTTTCAAGATCTCTGCAAGGTCAAATGAATATCAGCATCATCTGTCTTTCTTCAAATCCTATGGTGTTTGTTTGAAACATTTTTTCGTCTTGCATATTTAACAAGTTTATTTAAATGTCGTAGGAAGTTTTATTATCAATAAATCATCAATGCCTCTTAAAAATTCTTGTTTAATCTGTAAGTAAATCCTGTATTTATAAATCTTGTTTGTACAGAAATACCTATTTCATAAGTAAATTTTGTACTTATTAAATATCTCGAAAGTATATAGGAAAATTTCAGACAAAAGTTGTTTAGTTTAAAGGGAAAACAAAGATAGGCATTTAACTTCGATTGGTATTCATCATTTTGTGCATAAAAATCTTGAGGTAAGATTATTGAATCAAATATATAGTGAAGAATCGATAAATTAAAAAAAAATAGAATATTTCTATTTATAAAAAAAATTAGATTTACTTCAAATTTTCGATTATGATTTTTAATTTTAAGAAATTTTAGGTCTACTGCAATGATGATTTATTTACAATAATAATAAATAAATACTATTTTGACGTGTCAATGTGATTACGTGAATTACAAGTACTATACAAAAGAAAAATGAACAGATGTAATTTCATTTCTTTTTAACTGCAGTTTCTGAAGTATTGTTTAATTAGTGTAATAATTTTGAATCTTTGCATATGTTTATTAAAATAATTTATAATGTATTTATATAACTTTTTTATTTTACAGATCCGGAAAAATAAAAAAAAATTAATCGGCTGCTCAGGCGCTGTATAAAAGCTGCCATAAGCGCTGAATTAGAACATCGGCTGCTAATAGCGCTGAATTTTGGCTTGCCCTAGACGCCTGCATCCAATTACAAAAATTAATTTTGTTCGGCCTATTACGTATCCAAACTAAAATTATTCGCTATTATAGCGTTTTCGTCTGTAATAGCGCAGATTTTTGGCTTGCCCGTGGCGCCTATACAATTAGAAAAAGTATTTTTGTTTTGGGTCTATTACACATCCAAATTAACAGTATTCGCTTTTGTAGCATTTTAGTCTGCAATATCTCAGACCTTTCGCCTGCTCTAGGCGTCTAATTAGAAAAATCTTATTTGATACTTGCATCACTAGAAGGCTGCCCCAAACGCCGTATATCTATAACTAAAACTGTCCCAAACAACTGAAAATGGATCATCAGTGTCACAAGTTCCATTATGGCAATAAGGAAAAGAATATTTTGGCTTTCAAAGAATGGTTGACGGAAACGATGATAGACAGTTTCCATGCGCTACTCGAGAGCAATTCTGATTATGCACCTCGACCTGTATGGTTGACAATATTTCCCGATCAGATTGTTCCACTGAATAATTCAAAGAAGAAGCATTTGCAAATACTGCACAGTGATTTTGGTGGTGGACATTGGGTTGCTTGCCATTACGATGCAAAATCTATTATTATATATGATTCTCATGAAGGTAGTCGTAATGCAAATATACATAATTTGAATGGAGAAATTCGAATTTTTGTGGACAGATTATTTCCCTTTCATGATTGTCAAAACAATCTAATAGTTTTTCCTAAAGTTCAGTCGCAAGGTGACGGTTATAATTGTGGTCCTATGGCAATTGCGATTGTTACATCTATTCTGTTTGGCGTAAATCCTTGCATCGTGACGTATAATCAATCGTTGCTAAGACCTCATTTGTCCGCAATGTTTGAAAAACAAACAATAACTCATTTTCCGTACCTCTATGATTCAATTGCTCCATTAACGCTACTGCCGTTGGAGACATTGAAAAGACGAGAGAGGGATGCACTGAGAAAAAGACTTGCACGTAGTAAGGAAACTGAGGAACAGCGTTCGAAACGAATCGAAAAAGATGCTTTTTCTCACAAAGAAAAATATTTTATGAATCCTGCAACAAAACGTCAGATAATGCGTGATCAGTACCATAAGGATCCTGAAACAAAACGTCAGATAATGCGTGATCAGTACCATAAGGATCCTGAAACAAAACGTCAGATAATGCATGATCAGTACCATAAGGATCCTGAAACAAAACGTCAGATGGTGCGTGATCAGTACCATAAGGATCCTGAAACAAAACGTCAGATGGTGCGTGATCAGTACCATAAGGATCCTGAAACAAAACGTCAGATGATGCGTGATCAGTACCATAAGGATTCTGAAACAAAACGTCAGATGGTGCGTGATCAGTACCATAAGGATCCTGAAACAAAACTTCAGATGGTGCGTGATCAGTACCAAAAGGATCCTGAAACAAAGCGTCAAAAAATGCGTGATATAACGTTCGCAACGCTCGTACCCAGACGAAAACACAATGCGATGCCTCTCACTCGCACCCGCATGCTCTCCGGTCCGATGAGCTGGTCGCCGCTCATAATTTTTGGATTCGACGGATTCAACTCAATCTATTTGCTGACGACATAGCTCGCCTAAAACAACTACGTTGCGTCTCAAAAACTAGTCCATTAGCTTCGCTTTCTCCTTACATAGACAGAGACAGCTTGTTACGCGTTCGAGGCCGATTAAAGCACGCAAGCCTGTCAGATGACGCTAAACATCCGCTAATTTTAAAATCACATCCATTGGTCCACCTCCTTATCAAACAGATTCATGTTGCGGCCCTACACGCCGGTCCGCAACTCACACTCACGCTCCTGCGACAACAGTATTGGCTAATTCGCGCTCGCGCCACTGTGCGTACCGTCCTCTACCAATGTATTGTGTGCACACGGGAGAATGCACGCGTGCCCGAACAGCTTATGGGCGACCTGCCGGATTTCCGCGTGAACCCGACTTCACGCGCCTTTAATCATACCGGCGTCGATTACGCGGGTCCGTTACTAGTGCGTACGACTAAAGGTCGTGGTCATAAAGCCCAGAAGATTTGCCAATATTTTGTGGAAGTATGAACTTATTACATTCATAATTAATTACTGTATTTTAATCAAATATTTTTATATTTCTTATTCAATTCGGTTAAAATCGTAGATATTTTGTAGATATGAACTGGTAATTATCTATAGTTTCTGTTGTCGATATCAGTAGGCGCGACGGCGTCGCTCTAATTCAAATTATTGTTGATCGACTGGTGGCTTGTACAGCCTCGTGAAGGCTCGCTCCGAGAGGAAAGTGATTACAGCAACGAACATATGTTTACTTGTATTTGCAGCTGATCGATAGCACGGTTCGCAGAGATCTGATTCTCGGTTTTCGGGAGCGTTCCGAGTTTTCGTCACGGAATCCTCTCTTTCTCGGGATCGGATGTTTGTTTCGGCGAATCGGAGCGACGAAAGAATAGGAGTAAATAAAATGTACACGTGACAGCGTGACTCTTATCACATGGGATGGTGAACAAGGTCGATAATGTTGTCGTGTGTCGGTTCGAACGATCGAACCTTTCCGTTGATATACGAGCGATTAATATAAGAGTCTATTGATTATACAAATTTATGACATGCGTCAACAGTTTCTGTATTCGAAAGTCCGGAGGAGATTAAAAAAAGAAACATTTTTCAATATTTCTGTGTATGTAGATGTGGTTGACTATGCATTGCCATATCTGTAAGATTTATGATTAAAATATATACTTCACTGTAAATGTTTTCATAGGCTACGTTTTGATATTTACTGCCAGTATTATAAATCTGTAGTACATAATATAAAATATAGATTTTCAACTAGCAGAATGAATATCAAAAAGCAGCCTTAGCCTTAGCTGTTAATTTTAAATATACATGCTTTTATTTTAGATGGAAGCATACTTCTTGGAGATGCTGCATATCCATGCCTTCTCCAATTAATTACTCCATATCGGGATAATGGACATTTGACACAGGCCCAAAGAAATTTTAATCGTATACACAGTCAATGCAGAATTTCAGTTGAGCATGGATTTGGAATACTGAAACAACGTTTCAGACAGTTATATTTCCTCAAGTTGAGGAATATGCAATTTATCGTCAAATTCATCTTCGCTTGCTGCGTTCTTCACAATTTGGCTGACTTGGATGATTTGCAACACATGGAAGAACCTGAAGTCGACAACCATGCTGATATAAATGCGCAGGTATTGTTACATAATGTCCCAGCAGCAGATAGAAATGAAGATCCGGATGATGATCGACATGGTCGCGATCTCAGAGACGAATTATGTAGACAACTGTTTCAACGATGATTTGAATAAGAGTATCCAAATAAATTTGTTTAAATATTATGTTCTAATATTAATATTTAAATATTATGTTTATTATTTTTTTAAATATCGATATCGTGTCGTTGTCAACGTCGACATATCACATACTGCATTGTATCAATCTGTGTCGTTCAATTAAAAATATGTATGATATGTATTTAATGTACAAAACTATCAAAGTGCTTTCAAATATTTATGTTTTTTTAGTTATAAAAATTAGGAAACAATGTACAATTATAGTTTCAAGATTATAACGATTATAACCATAACGATTACACAAATATATTTCATTTATTAATAATTATGAATATTACGATTATATATCTTCTATTCAGCTCATTTTAATTAAAAATTATTAAAGTTTGATATTAAATTTTATAAAATAAATTCTTATGTAATATGTAAGACAACAAATAAAACAATTTTGTTAAAAATTTATCCATACATCAGTCTTTTATTGTCATATACGCCTATTTTTCATACAAATAGAGAAATATAACTGCATAATGCAAATATATATTTTATTATGATTTTTTATCGATAATTAACAAAAAAATGTAAATTGAACAAGAAATGACAGTTTTGATTTTCAATCACGTTTTGTACGCTTGACTGCAAGTAAATAATGCTGCTTTATTATGTAAAAAAAAACTCGATAAGTAAATGCAGCTTTTCCCAATTAAAAAAACTCAATAAATAAATGCAGCTTTTTTCAACTAAAAGAACTCAATAAGTAAATGTAGCTTTCCTCTCTTGCAGAGCTTGATACAGCTTTGTCACGCTGTTTATCAAAATAACAGAAAATAAATAAATAAAAAACTAAAATAAACTTTAATAAAATAAAAGTTATTTCAACTTGAAATAAAAATTTTAAATAAAATTAACAAAATTATATAAATTTTAAATACATATAACTTCATTTACGTGAAATGTTCATAAAGTTTGTAACTTTGGTTATAAAGTAAAAAATGAAGTGATTGAAAATGTGTACATTTATTAGCTTTTTTTTACCTTTGAATCCTGTAGAGTTACACATTTTTCCCAATGATGAAAGATCTAATTATTAGATCTAATTAAGATATAATTATTGTAAAAACCAACACACTTGTCTTTTAACAAAATTAAAATTAAACTTAATAAACTGTTCATAAATTTTATAAATTTGTAATAATATCTTATTAACATTTTTTAAAAGACAATGTGTCTATTTTTATAATTACTATATCTGACAGATCTTGTCAGGAAAAATGTGTAACTTCGCAGAATTTATATGTAGAAAAGATTAATAAATGTGTTTTACTACATTTTCTCCTTTAAGTAGGCAAAGGAACAAACTTTATGAATGTCTTATGTATACATATAATTTAGTAAACCTTCAGTCTTATTATATCTTATTAATCTTCTTCGTCTGATAATTCTTGTGTTGAGTATTTTTTACTTTCTATTCTCTCTAGTATCTTAAGTTGCCTTTGTAAGATACTATTTCGTTCTTTTTGCAATTGTAATTGTTCTATTTGTAATTCATTACATTTTTTAAGCTCCGTCAGATATTTTGTACGTGTTTCTTGTTTGGCATCACTTTCTCTTTGTAGCACAGCACAGATGGATTCCTTAAGTGATTGTAGAGTATGCGCCAATTTGCCATCTCGTACTTTTGCTTTTGTATTTATTAAAGATGAGCAACTGCTATCCGTCATGGACGATTTGCTGCTACCTATTACTGATTGAGATTGACTGTTAACTGCAGATGGTGTCGAAGGTGGCGAGTCTAGTGCAATAGAAGATTGTTCTTCATTTACATTCCTATAATAGAAAACATTTTAAATTATATCTAAAAATATATCTAGAAATGAATTAAAAAACATTTTAAGGAGATGATTACTCACTGAGACAAATGTTGACTGACCACTTTTTGCAAAATGTCTTCTTGAGAAACCATTCCATTGCGGCCAGCTACAAAAGATGGCACTCCACTGTGACTTTTTCCAAATAAGTTTATCATTTCACTGTAAAGATACATATGTATTCTATTACTTACTTGTTAAATACTAAATATAATACTAACTACTTAATAAAAACAGAATATTGTAAGAATGACAAAATAAAAATATGAAACAAATCGACTGAACTATTAATTATAATGTTTAATTCAAAAATATCATATATATAATTATATACAGAAAACACAAGATAGAACTTACTCTTTAAATGGAAGAGGTTTAGTGCCTTTTCCAGAACTATTTTTTCCCATGGTCTGTTTGATATGTTTATCCCATTTCTTCTTCAACAATTTAAATTTATTTTTCATGTGATTTTTAGTAGCATTCACATAACCTCTTTCTTGGAAGGATTCTGCTATCGCTTGAAACATAGCCTCTTTACTTTGATATTTTCTTTTCTGGAATTTTTTTTCATGCTGTTCATACTCTGTGAAAAACAACATTATGGTTTTATAGTCCCAAATAAAATAGCCATCATTATTGACACCAGAAGTATTCTCTTTTTCATTATCTGAGTCTATAATTGAAGAGTCCAATGAAGACACAATTGTAGGCGTGTGCTGCATAAAGCTTGTTACAGGAATCGTAACAGAAGAACTCTCATGGATTTTAATCTGAGGCTGAATTTCAGAAGGACCTGCTTTATTTAGTAAAGCATTCACAATTGAAGAGTCTAGTGAAGACAAAGTTGTAGGTGTGTACTGCATAGAGCTTGTTACAGGAACTGTAACAGAAGGACTCTCGTGGATTATAGTCTGAGGTTGAATTGTAGAAAAACTTATTTTATTCAGTACAGAATCCAAAGGCGCAGTTGTGGTTAGGAACTGTGTCGAGTTTGTTGTAGCAGTTACAACAGAAGTACACGCAAAAGTCTGGGGAGGCTTAATTAATTTTAATGATACCAGTTTAGGTTTCACAGCTGAAAAATAAAACTATTAATATAGTACAATATTTATGCAATTTAAATTATCTTAGAATAAAATCATTTAATCTATCTCTTAGAATTTATTTTATTAGTTAATTAAGTAAAAATATAAAAAGTATTATGAGTATTTAAGTAATCAGCATCATATATAAAATTCTTACCTGAATACTTAAAAGAAGTTTCCATTGTGAAATATCAAGACAGTGACGGCGTAGCCGAATAATAAAAGCGAGGTTATTGGACTACCCGACTCTTGAGCAGTGGATACTGTTTACAGTACAAGCTTCACACGCATGCGCGATAAAATAGCCCCAAATGCACCACCTTCGAAGGTGAGGCAAATAGAGCGTGCTCCTAATTGCTCCTTAGAGTATGCTCTAACGTGACGCGAACATCTAGTCGCCATCTTGTTTCCGGTGACACGAACGTATTGGAGCGCATTGGAGTGAGAAGGAGCATGTTAGGGCATGCGACGCGAACAAACCTTCGAAGTCATGCCGGCGGGGGCTATGCCCCTGGTAGGTTCAACTTTGCCGGATGAGTTTGGAAGGAGAGGACAGACTAAGAATGCACCAAACGTCTTAAGCCAAGGTGTAAGGCAACGTGCCGATGGCTGCTTGGCCACGAAGACGTGAAACAGCGCGGTCGCAAACGTTCCCTCTGGGGTACCTGCCGACCCCCCAGAGTAGCTAGGCTTGGTGATATCATGGAGGCTCTGAATCACTTGATACTTGTTCCTACCATACTCGTGGGATGAAAAATGGAGAAAAATGAAAAAACTAAAAATACACTCAAACCAAAGTTAACGATGAAACACAAACCCGGAGATAAAGAACAGGACCCGTTCAAGAGAAGGGAGTCTATTCCCAGATCACCACCACCATCGGCGAAAATAATAACTGGAGGAATAAATAGGCCTTGCTTTAGCGCTTTGCTTGAACAAGGTGAGGAGGCATACGACTCTCCGGCTGAAAAAAAACGACAAAACGCCCCAGTTCAAAAAATACCAGAGAAACTGATGATAATAATGTATTTATTTTTCCTGAACCTGTTCAAAAAAGCAGTGCGAATAGTGTGGAAAGAGAGAAACTGGAACAAAAAGGCTCACCGAAAGTTGAAAAGGACGACAAGGAAGTTACGCTAGAAGAAGTGAGATCTGAAAGAGTAGCTCTAGAAGAGTTTCTCTTTAATGAAAACAATAAAATCAATAAGAATACAATTAAGTTCATATTGTCTAAGTGGGTGCTACTAGAAGGGAAATTACAAGAGAGTATCGTTGAGAGAGAAAAATTAAAGTGTACTTACCTGGCATCGAAAAATTCTATCAGTTCGATGTCCTATGTTCAAGTGGCGTTCACTCCATGGTCCGGAACAGCAGCATCTGAAACAGAAAAAAAAGAAATTATCCAACGTACTACACTAAAAAGCGGATTCAAGACTAATTCTTCGGTAATGATTGTTAAGCCTTTAAATGAAAAGGACAATTTAACGTGTGAGGATGTCAAAGAAAAACTTACAAAGAAAATGAATCCGTTAATTAAAGAAATAAGGATTAAAAGAATGAGAAAGGTGGGAGACAGAGGCATTCTAGTGGAAACGGAAGGTGGAAACGAATTAAAAAAGATCCAGCAGATAATAGAAGACAATGAATGCGGGCTGAAAACAGAGCTGCCTAAGAAAACTGGACCCAGTATGATAGTATATGACGTAGAAAAGTCGGTCACAAAGGAGCAGTTTATGGAACAATTTTGGTCTAAGAATGTTGAAAAACTTGGAATCGCCAAGCAGGAAAATGAAAGCAGGGTTAAATACAGATACAACACATTTGTTAAAACCAGAAATACTAATAACTGGGTAATAGAGGTGACAGGAGAGATAAGAAGAAAACTCTTGGAGCAAGAACGACTATATATTGACTGGAGATCATACAAGGTTAATGATTACTTAGCCTTGACTAGGTGCTTCCGTTGTCTAGGCTTAGGCCACAGTGTTAAACACTGCAAGGAAAAGACCCCCACTTGTGGACACTGTGGGGGGGGGGGCGGGCCATATAAGCACCAATTGCTCAGAGAGAGAGAGAAATCTGCAGTCTGCGCTAATTGTACAAGAGCTAAAAGGAAAGACACACATCATACTGTAAGTGACAAGAGATGCCCGGAGTATCTAAGAGTAACTGAAATCGTAAAGAATAAAATAGATTATACATAATGATAAAATTCTTTCAAATAAATGTTGGCCGTTCGCAGACGGCATCATACGAATTAAGATTAAAAGTAGAGGAACAAGGCATTGATGTGTGTCTGATACAAGAACCATACGTATTCCAAGGACAAGTCAAAGGCTGCGCTTCACTTGGTGCAAGAGTTGTTCAAAGTAATAAGGTGACAGATACAAAAGCTGCTATAGTTGTATATAATCAGGAAATAACTGTCACAAAAATCGAACAGTTTACGGACGAACATATAGCTTGCGCACATATAGTACATAATGAAGTAAACTTATATTTGGTATCAGTTTATTGTCAATTTTCCATGGAGCTAAACTATTTTATTAATAAGTTGGAGACTATAATAGAAACGTTCAAAAGCCACGACATGATCATATCAATGGACTCCAATGCTCACTCCAAAACTTGGTACTGCAAAGAGAACGACGCGAAAGGCGAATTACTCGAGGATTTCCTAATAAATAAAAATGTATACATTTTGAATCAGCCTGGAAACGAACCAACGTTCTCTACTATAATAGGAGAGGCCAATATAGACTTGACTGTGGTGAATAGTGGAGTCCTGAAGGATATTAATGATTGGAAGGTCTTCCCGAAAATGACTTCCTCAGACCATAATTGTATATACTTTGAACATAACAACAATAAAAATTCAGAAACAAATCAGGTAATCACAGGACAACTCTATAACTTAAAGAAGGTCAATTGGGATCAGTTTGGCGATGTTATTAAATCAGAACTCAATGGGACCTTTTGTAAAGAAATCACAAATACAAGTCCGGAGAACGCCGTTAATCTATTTAATAGAAAGATTGATCTTATATGCAGTAGCAATCTAAGTAGGAGAAGACCTCTGTCTAGGAAAACAGTACCGTGGTAGAGCGAACAACTGACCAACTTAAAGAAAAGATTGGCGGCATCTCGTAGAAGCTGTAAACGGTACAGGAAACTTAAATATGAAAAGGCGTATGAATACAGTTTTGATATATACTGCAGACTAAGAAGGGACTACAAGAGAGAGATTGGAAAGGCAAAAAAGGACTCGTGGAATGATTTCGTGAACCGGAACACTACGAAAAACCCTTGGGGACTGGCATACAAGCTAATGATGGGAAAGATTAAAAATAGTAATATCCTAAGTACGATTAAATTAGGTAGCGATTTTACAACTGATTGGACTTTATCGGCGAAGTGACTTTTGGAAACATTAATGCCGGATGGAAAGGAAAGTACAGAAGCAGAGGATTCACAAAACATAAAGAACAGATATAGCGAATACTTAAACTACAATATGGAACAGGAAATAAGAATGGACGAAATAGATGAAGCAATTAAAAGAACAAAGAAGAAAAAAGTTCCTGGTCCGGATAAAATAACAGCGGAAATATTAAAAATAGTTTGGAAGGCAGCACCAAACGCACTTTACTCACTCTTCAACACATGCTTTGATAAAAACAGCTTTCCAAAGCAATGGAAACAGGCGGATTTAAAACTGCTGCTCAAAAGCCCTGAAAAGGATCCGAGCGATCCTAAATCGTACAGGCCAATCTCACTGTTGTCATTTGTTGGGAAAGTGTACGAAAGAATCATGGTACAACGTTTCAAAGTAATTTACGAAAGTCTAGAAATGTGCTCCGACAATCAATATGGCTTCATAAAGGGACGATCAACGGAGGACGCAATATGCAGAGCGGTCAGCAGCGTGAAATCGGCCGAATCAAAGTACGTAATGGGCATATTTGTCGATATAAGTAGAGCATTCGACAATCTTTCTTGGATTGGGATTTTGGACAGGATTAGGAGTGTGCACTGCACAAGGAAGTTGTTTGAGGTGTTCATGGATTACTTCTCGAATCGAGAGGTACAATTGGCAAGCCGGGAGAGTGAATTGGGGGTATCCAAGCTCCTGAGTAAGGGGTGTCCTCAGGGTTCCATTTTTGGGCCCACAGCATGGAACATAGTTATGGACCAATTATTAGTGGAACAAAAAACTGAAGCTGAAACGAGATCTGAATACATAGCATATGCGGATGATATTCTAATCCTAGTGCCAGGAAAATTCAGGAAACAATTAGAGGAAGAGGCGCAGAAGGAAATAAACAGGATAATGAAATGGAGTACGGATAGCGGGTTACAAATATTGGAAAATAAAACAAGGGCTGTGTTATTAAAAGGGAATTTGGATGCTGAAAGGAAGCCCAGAGTCTTCTTAGGGCAAAAAAAGATAAAATTTTGTACAGAAATAAAGTATCTCGGAGTATACATGGATGAAAAGCTATCGTTTTTGCCGCATATAAGATATACTAAGGAGAAAGTCAGGAAAATATTCGCTAAAATTAAAAGAGTCAATAGAAGTAGATGGAGAATAGGAAGAGGATGTTTAAAACTGTTATATAAATCTCTTCTACTGCCAATTATGCTATATGCTGTGGGGGCGTGGTATCTAAGAGCCACTCACTTCACGCTAGAAGGCAATTGGACGCTGCCCAGCGCTTTGTTATATTAGCAACTAATAATATCTGCAGAACAACATCAACTGAAGCACTACAAACTCTGACTGGTACTTTATCTATTGACTTGCAAGCTGTTAAAGACGCTGCATTTTATAATATTAAGAAAAATAAAAATTTTATTTATGATAACATGGAAATAAAAACGACTTTTGAAGAAAGAACAAAGGAGTACATAAAAACATTAAAGTCCCAAGTTGTTAAAAAGTTAGAAGAAACGTAACAACACAGATGGAAAAATTCGCTCAAGGGCCGTATTACATATACCTATATTCCCAATGTGACATTCGTGGGAAAAAATCCCTGGTTCGTTCCAAATCAGAAGATGTTCTCCATACTATCTAGTCACGGTTCTACAAACGATAGACTATTCAGATTGGGGTGAAGTTCAACACCATCCTGTCCCTATTGCGATGATGAGGAGACAGTATATCATATTATCTTCTCTTGTATAAAATATGAACATTTAAGAAACGAACGAATTAGGGAATTGAGAAATGAATGTCTTTCTGATATGGAAAGACTTATTAAAACGAAAGAAAGTTACAAAGAATTTGTTGTTTTTATTGAAAAAACATATGAAATATGGAAATGGTTTCGCTGAGTAGAATGGCTCGCCTCCACGTGGCGGGGATGGAAACGTTAGTACGAATTACTGACGGCTAAGAAGCCAATAATGAACTTAATAAATTTCTATAAAGAAATAAACTTATACATAACCACTTGAACCTATACGATCACATTATGTGAACGAGTTAGATGAATACAATTAAGCATTAGATAAAACAAGCGGATATGATATAACATTGGGAGCCGCGAAATGAAGGGTGCAACAAATAATAAATAATAAATGTCCCTATCTACTGTCTAGCGAAACCACTGCCAAGGGAACGGGCTTGGAAAAATTAGCGGGGAAAGAAGACCCTGCTGAGCTTGACTCTAGTCTGGCACTGTAAGGAGACATGAGAGGTGTAGCATAAGTGGGAGATGGCAACATCGCCGGTGAAATACCACTACTTTCATCGTTTCCTTACTTACTCGGTTAGGCGGAGCGCGTGCCCCGAGGGCTTCGCGCCCCGGCGGTCACTGTGTTCTAGAGCCAAGCGTGTCAGAGTGGCGTGAGGCCTCGGCCGATCGCCTTTAATACTCCCGCGTGATCCGATTCGAGGACACTGCCAGGCGGGGAGTTTGACTGGGGCGGTACATCTGTCAAAGAATAACGCAGGTGTCCTAAGGCCAGCTCAGCGAGTACAGAAACCTCGCGTCGAGCAAAAGGGCAAAAGCTGGCTTGATCTCGATGTTCAGTACGCATAGAGACTGCGAAAGCACGGCCTATCGATCCTTTTGGCTTGAAGAGTTTTCAGCAAGAGGTGTCAGAAAAGTTACCACAGGGATAACTGGCTTGTGGCGGCCAAGCGTTTATAGCGACGTCGCTTATTTGATCCTTCGATGTTGGCTCTTCCTATCATTGCGAAGCAGAATTCGCCAAGCGTCGGATTGTTCACCCGCCAACAGGGAACGTGAGGGGTTTAGACCGTCGTGAAACAGGTTAGTTTTACCCTACTGATGACTAGTCATTGCGATAGTAATCCTGCTCAGTACGAGAGGAACCGCAGGTTCGGACATTTGGTTCACGCACTCGGTCGAGCGGCCGGTGGTGCGAAGCTACCATCCGTGGGATTATGCCTGAACGCCTCTAAAGCCGTATCCTCTCCAGTCGAAGGTGGCAATGATATCTCTAGGAGTCTCGTGAGTCAAAAGGCGCAATGTGTCAAAACAATGTGACACTACTAGGCGGCCGGTACTCGGGCCGGTCGTCGCACGAGCCCGGTTTGCCGTACGGCGCCATCGCCCGTCGCCGGGATCTCACCGCTACGACGGCACGGCGTCTAACGGTCGATCATGGGTTTCGCAAGTTCGATGTCGAGACTCGGAATCGTCTTTAGACGACTTAGGTACCTGGCGGGATGTTGTACTCGGTAGAGCAGTTACCACGCTGCGATCTGTTGAGACTCAGCCCTCGGCTTGGGGATTCGTCTTGTCGGTTAGACGAAACTCCACACGTTCGACGGCGAAAGCAACACGCCGCGAACGGACTTGGAAAAATTTCTCGCTCGCCGGCGAAAGCAACACGCCGCGAACGGACTTGGAAAAATTTCTTGCTCGCCGGCGAAAGCAACACGCCGCGAACGGACTTGGAAAAATTTCTCGCTCGCCGGCGAAAGCAACACGCCGCAAACGGACTTGGAAGAATTTCTCGCTCGCCGGCCAAAGCAACACGCCGCGAACGGACTTGGAAGAATTTCTCGCTCGCCCGGCGAAAGCAACACGCCGCGAGCAAACTTGGAAGAATTTGTCGCTCGTCCGGCGAAAGCAACACGCCGCGAGCAAACTTGAAAAAAGCGGCTTGTGCGGCCGGAGGTGTCGCCCGCCAACAAAAGCAACACGCCGCGATCGGACTTGGGGTACGGGCGGCGCGTGCCGCCGGAGGTGTCGCCTGCCAACGAATGCAACACGCCGCGATCGGACTTGGGGTACAAGGCGGCGCGTGCCGCCGGAGGTGTCGCCCGCCAACGAAAGCAACACGCCGCGATCGGAGTTGGGGCACGGGCGGCGCGTGCCGCCGGAGGTGTCGCCCGCTTACAAAAGCAACACGCCGCGATCGGACTTTGGTACGGGCAACGGTTGCGGCCGGAGGTGTCGCCCGCTAACCAAGGCAACACGCCGCTATCGGGCCTGGAAAAATTTCTCGCTTGCCGGCGAGAGCAACGCGCCGCGAGCAAACTTGCGCCTGTTCCCGAGTTCTCGCTTGTACCGCTAACGAGCGAGCTAAATGAGATTAATTAAATGAGGACGCATCGGAAAGTTTATTCGTGCAAACACTCCGGCTTCGCTTATCGGCATCCTGCCTGCATTCGTCCACGTATCGGTCGTAGAATCTCGAAGATTGTGCATCCGACGAGTGGTAGCCGGAAATTAGCAGATATCGTAATAATCGTGTTGCGCGGTCGTGCGGAGCGTTGAAAAGTACGAAACCTTTGTCCGAAACGTATTTCCTTTCGGTAT
>NW_028189543.1:0-19682 GCF_048542155.1 Nylanderia fulva
CTATTATTTTTTGTTCTCGCCCGTTCTTGAACGATCATCAAGATGAGGAACGCGTGAAGATAATAAATCGAAAACGTTTTACTTTAAAAAGGGCAGATAACCAAACGGGAAAAAATTTTTTTGCGGAAGAAAAATTTTGAACCCACAATTAAAGGCGGTTTCTCCCGCATAAAAAAAATTGTTTACCGCATACGAGGATTTGCATGATGAGCTCGCGCTTTAATTGAGTCAGTAATGATGTCTTTTAATTCGACGACATATAAGATGGGTTATTACGCGCTTGCGCGAAATTTGAGTCGCTTTATCCGTCGACAAATACGAAAACGCGAAATGAATTAAATATACATCAGTAATAATCGATCAAGGGACGCGTCGAATCAAACTTGGGCATGCCGATTTCCTAAATTCGAGGGCGATTTTAGCAAAATGATTATTTTTTAAAAATACATTCGTCGCGAGATTGATTCTGTTTGTAGAACGATTTACAGAAATTTGCTATTCAAGGGCTTTTTACAGGGGGGACGCGTAAATAAAATTTTTTTGCGACATAAGCGAAAAAATTTTTTAAAAAGCTTGGAAATTTAATGCTCAATTCGTCGAAAACCACGCATTTAAATCTTTTAACCCATCTCGTTTTCGATTTTAGTTTTTCCGGTACAACGAAGGCCACACATAAGAGTTTTTCAAAAACTCATCGACGACATCCCGTCAACATGTAAACATGCTCGAACATTAAATATAGAACTCGGCGAACATTTATTAGTTCGAATATTGGAACGGGCATTACCGAATCACATTCGCGCGAAATGGGAAGAAACCGCTGATTCAAAATTTTTAACACCGACACTCGATAAAAATTTTTACAAATTTATTTCGGAAACTGTTATATCGTTTTTATTCATTTGAACAAGATAAATCGCACGTAAATCGGAAAAAAACAAGAGACCATTTGGGCGGGAAAGATTTTAAAGCATTAAAAATGCAAAGGACAAATCAAGGCGCGCGTACCTTAATAACTAAAACGTCAACAAACAATGCGAATTGTCCGCTGTGCAAAAGAAAGATGCATTACGTATACAAGTGTCTCGAATTCATAAAAATGACGATACGACAACGTCAAGATTTCGTGAAAAGGCCCCATCGTTGTGCAGAAATTGTCTGCGTACACATCAAGGCAGATAGTTATTTTCACATTGCAGAAAATGTGCGAAATTTCATAATACCCTTTTACACGAAGAATCCGCCAAGTCGGAAACCCCACATCGACCAAATTTAAGAAAGACCCCGTCTGATAACATTGCGAAGACAAAAACCGAATCAAACATGACGAGACGTAATCGCTCATAGCTTACGGCACAGATTTTACAATCGGAATTAATATTAAGCGCACAAATGCGAAATAAAGATTTAAGCGGTAATTTCGTAACTGCCGTGCATTATTAGACACGTGCTCCACGGCACATTTTATTACGACAGATCTTGCAGCAAGATTGAAATTAACCGATACGTTCATTTCGTTCCTTCCTGTAGGACGCGATCGACAAAAATGAATACTTTGCTAGAGGCATTGTCAAGTGCACATTCATTCACGGTTTAACGACCTTAACAAAACTCTTGAGTTTTTAGTGATTCCAAAATTTCCGATAGGACTCCAAACGAAATGTTTCCGCGCAAATCAATTAACATACCGCGAATATAAATTTGGCTGATCCACAATTTTATCTGCTACAAAAAAAACGACATGCTTATCGGCTCGAGAGCCACAATGTCGTTATTATCAATCAGACGAATTGATTTATCACGCGACGGTCTTGATCTGTTTTTACAGAAAACACAGCTTGGATGGACAATCGCTTTGGCGGAACGACAAAAGCCATAAATGGCAATCAAGGGTTTTGGCAATTAATGAATTAAGAAGAAAATTGAAAATTTTGGCTACTCGACGACGCGAACGCTTGTCAAATCAAAACGATAGGAAAAAATAACGAATGCGAAATGCACTTCGTGAAAAATGTTACACGCGATTTTGTTCAGGACGCTACCACGGTTCGTCTGCCATTTCGTATACAAAATCCCGAAATTGGAAATTCTCGATCAATAGCGTTGCGACGTTCGTCTCGCCGTCGAAATACAAAGAAGGACTCGATTCTGATCCAGAACTCAAACGCGATTATTATCCCAGTCATGAACGAATACATCAAATTAGGTCATATATCGCAAGTTTCCGACGAGTCTTCTCAGCGGTTATTATCTTCCGCATCATGCATCATAAAGGCCACAAGCGCAACTACAAAAAACCGCGAGTGAGTAGTTTTGAAAGCCTCCGCGAAAATCGAGTAAAGGTATTTCCTTAAACGATACTTTGATGGTCGGTCCGACCATTCAATTAAAATTATTCAAACATCTCGTGCGTTTTCGTACGTTCAAATCTTTTTGAGGGCCCCCGATATAGAAAGATGTATCAACAAGTTTGAATACATCCGGACGATAGTAGATATCAAAAAAATTTTTTGGCTTCACGGGGGACAAAATTCAATTTTTTCAATTAAATGGGGGAACATTCGTGTATAATCGGGCCGTTTTTAGATTCGGACAATACAAAAACTCGCCAGCAAAATTGAAAGCTAAAAATTTTCCGATAGGAGCAAAGATCTTGCCAATGTTTTTTACGTAGATGTTTTATATCAGGCCCCCAAAATTCGTTGAAGAGCTTATTCACTTTCGCGATGAAGTCCATTAAAATATTGAAATGCGGGGGGTTTTGATATACGCCAATGGGCATCAAATCATCCGCGAGTTTTTTAAAAAAATTACCGGAAAAAATTTAAAACGATCTAGAATTACTTACTGATGAAAACCGATTCGAAAAACGTTAGGCATCTCCTGGAATGCGCAGCGCGAATGAATTTATTTTATACGGTCAAAAACTATTGAGCGTCCCGGAGGATTACTAAACGATTCTTTTTAAATCCAAAAAATTGTTTAAGGGATTTTTAAACCCTTGGGCCCTACTTGGTCCGGTCATGCTCATTTCAAAAAATCCTTCTGCAACAATCTGGAAGGCAAAAAACAGATTTAGACGGGAAACCGTCCCCCATGCATTACAAAATGCTTGGGAGTCCTTCTCGGAAAAGTCGCATTAATTGATAAATTTTGAAAAAAATCGACAGTATGATAAGCCCAAACCGATCGATATTTAACTTCACGGATTTTCCGATTTCCAGCAAGGCCGGTTACGGAGGGGTTTTCCTATACGTACGTTCAAGTAATAAAGATTAAAAGAAATTCTCGTGCGGCTTTTTTTGTTCTAAGAGTCGCGTCGCACCGCCCGCGGGACAGACCATGCCTCGTCTAGAATTATGTGGAAAAGGGGGAAAGCTTTGTCAACTTTTCAAAGAAATACATGCGATACTCACGTTTAAACCTAATAAGATCTATTTTGGTTTGGATTCCACGATAGCGTTATCATGGTTTTTTTTAAAAAAGCATCCTAGCGAAATTAAAAAAATTCGAAGCAAAAAACGAGTACGAGAAATTCAGAAAGTTAGCAAAGGAATCGGGGGGTGGCGAAATGGTTTGAAAGGAAAAAAAACCCAGCGGACGCGTTATCAAGGGGGCAACTACCTCAAGAAATTTTTTAAAAAACGAAACGTGGTTTTAAGGTCCATGGGCTTCGCCCAAACGGAAAACCGAAAGGCCGCACTCCATCGTAACACATTAAAAGAAAGACTTGCTCGGAATAAAGAAGATAAAAATGTCTAACAGTACAAATTCATTCCGAAGAGATATTAAAAAATTTTTGTCGTATACTAAATTAATACGAGTAGTCGCCTATTTTCCCTTTCGATTTTTGCGTTCTAACAAAAAAAACCGGCGTTTTATCAACAACGGGGGATAGAGGAAGCCGGGAAAGGGCGGATTGTAAAGCTCATACAGCCCGAACCCCATTTTCAAGACGAAATAAAAACGTTCATTAAGTGCGGGGGAAAAATAAAATGCACAAAACTTGGATTGTTTTTAAAACCCGGGTAATTAACAAAACCGGGTTTTTTTGGCGTTTGGAGGACGAATTCATAAGGCCAACATACGTTGATCAGAAACACCCAAATTTTTTTCCCCTCTTGCAATACGTCACGAACTCTGTCCCAATTAAAAGTATGGTGTTTATTTTTATGTGTTCAAAATTACTGAAAGTTTCGTTTAGTCCCAAACCCAAAATTATTTTTTTGTTCTTTTTTTTCGCGTTGCAATTGCCTCTTTTTTGGCCTACATAAGATTTCATTTCAAAATTTTGAAAATGTCTTTAAAACCCTTCGAATTGCCCTGGATGTTTTGTTTATATCTTTCTGTGCTTTAAAATATTTTCCAGTTTGTTGAGACAAACTATACCCTACCAAAACAATTTTTATTTTTTACCGAAGGGAAAAAAATCATTTCTTTTAACCCCATCTATTACGGAAAACAAAGAATTTTTTATTTAACCCCCGGGGGTTTCCTTTACTTTTTGTTCTTTTTATGTTGGGCCGTCTCTCTAAAATTTCTCCCCTTAGATATGATGTGTTCTATCCAGATTAATTTTTAAAAATCAATCAAAAGGGTAACCATTGCTTCTGAGTATATTAAAATTAACCCAAAATTTTTATTAAAAAAAATGGGTGTGATAACAAAAACATCTTTTCTACAAGGTTTAAAATTATTCCCCAAATTTTTTTGGGGATAATGGGTGGTTTGAAAAAATGAAACGTCCTTCCCGAGAAGGTTTTTTTTTTGATACCAGTCTTTAGAAGAGGTATCAACGATGAAATATGATTTAACTGGATAGTTTTCCTAGGATTTTAGGAATCCAACGCTTTTGGGGGGAGAGAATCAAAAACGTAATTTTAATATTCTTTTTTGAAAATAATTTTCCTTTAACCCCTCTTCAAAAATCTTTAAAAATTTTCTATTTTTTTGAGGTTTTTTTTAACAATAGGTAAGTTTTGACTTTTTAAAACATTTTCCATTTTTTAAATAATAAGTTTTCCATTGCAACCGTCATTACCCTGTCCGCGCGTGTGAATAGAAATTTGGATTGTCTTTACAAATTTTTTTAAACTTGTGTGCAAATAATTTTTGGACTTTCGATTTTTATCCTTTTTTGAGAAGTTTTGCAAATTTTGGGAACCCCGATTTTGATTGTTGGAGATATTTTAAAATTTTGTTTGTTTTATCTTTGTCGATAAATTCAGTATCGGTTTTTTTATTTTAAAATTGGAAGACAGAATTTTCACCCATTTTCAACAGATTTGAAACGTTAGGGGGAATATTGTGTTGGAAGATAAAAACCTTTTTATTTGTATTTTCCAAAGATTAATTTTATCATTTAGAAAATTTTTTGGTTCTATGTGAATTTATCTCCTTGGAAACATAGTGATTTCCCTGAGAGAATTTTTTGGGAATTTTTTTCTTTAAACGTCACCCCGCTTTATGGCCCAAGGAACTCGTAATTTTTCGCAAGAAATCATTATATTGTGTACTTTCATCTCGCTTGTTTTGTGATTGTTTTTTATTACGGGTTATAAAAATGAACGAGCTATTGACAAAGATTCGCCAATGTTTATTTGGGGCTTCTCCTTGAAAGGTAGACGAACGACATATCTAAACCCTCGGGGTGCGTGGGTTCGGGGTTTTTTAAAAAGTTCTTTTTACATTTTTGTTTCTTTTTTTCCCGGGGGTAAGAGGGAAAATTATGAGGGACTTCCCATCCTGCCCAAAAATTGAGAAGAATAAATTGGTATTAAACGACGATTTGCAATGTAATACGGAAGCGTTTTTTCCCGGGGAGCGTTCCGGGACTTGTTGTGGGCCCAATTATTTTAGTTTTAACTGTGTCTTTATTTTTACTGATTTTCTCTCGAGATCCGCCCCGGACTGGCGCTAGAATTGGGGGTGTATCGATGAACCATCGATTTTGGTCCGCGTTTATTGGGGTATTTTGGGAGGGCCCCGCGACCTTTCGACCAATCCGACGAACGTTATTTTGAATGAAGAGGGCGTGGAATGTGGGTTTTTGCATGTTTTCGCGGATAAGATTTGAACCGTATGTTGGGGGAAATAATATCATGAAACATTCACGTGCCGGAACACTTTGTGTGCGATCTTGCGTGATCTGCTATTATTCGTTTCTAAAATACGTTTCTTATATTCATGCATAATCTGATATTATACGTTTTTTTTATATATTTGTGTATAATCTGATATTTCCCTTTCTTATATACATTTTTTACGTTTTTATAGTCATTGCGTGATCTGTTTCTAGTGGGTACGGGCGGGGGATAAGTGAGTAAAAAAAAGGGGGGGCTCGACCTTAAAAGGGCCCACTGAGGTGAAAAGTGTAAGACAGAAAAGTGAGGGTGTTATCTGTGGGAAACTGTGGGGCCCTTCGAGATTTTTCAGTGTTCCACTTTTTGGGACACCCTGTATAGGGATATATAATACTTTTCCCTATATTTTTCGATTTATTTAGAAATTTGTCTTCCCCAAACTACGAAAAATCTATCAATTTACCTATCTATCATCTATCAAATTTTATCTGTCTATCTATCTTTTTAAATCTATAAATATCTATCGATCTATCTGTCTCTACTCTCTGTTTTTTTCTCTTCTAAATTCATTTTTCATACATGCACACGTATATAATAATTTTTTTTAAAATAATCTACATTCCCAAAAATAAAAAAAATTTAAAATTTTTAAAATCAAAAATTATAAAATTTTTTTAAATTAATATATTGATTAAAAATTTTTTGGGGGATAATTTTTTGTAAAAAAAAATAATTTATAGATTTTTTTTTATCTAACTACTGTTTGTTTTAATAAAAATAGGGGTTACTATCTTTTTAAATCTAAAAAATACTCTTAAATCTCTAAAAAAAAAAATTTTATATAAATCATTTATTTTTTACAAAGAATTTTTTATTTTATAACAATTATAAAAAAAGGGCCGGTTTCTACACATAAAACCCCCACACACCCCATATAACTTTTTAGCTAAATTTGGGAAAAAAAAAATTTTTTACACCCTAATCTAACATACAAAATTTAAAAAAAAAACCCGATGGGCGGGGAAATTCGCAGCAAATATCCATTCGTCGCGGAAGGGAAAAGCCCTCCTGCGGAATATGGGGTTACCTTCGGCGCGATCTCCCCGTTCGATCACAAAAAAAATTTGCAACAAAAAAAAAAAAATAAAGAAAACAAAAATCTCAATTTAGTTGGGGGGGCCGGTGCGGCAGCCGCACCGTCCTCAATTAATAAATTCGCGGGACGCTAAGTTTTAATTTCCTCGGCCCTTGTCCAACCCCTTTTCGCGGGCGTCAATCAGGAGAGAAGAGAAACGCGACGGCAACTTTCCCGCTCGGGTAGCCTCTGTGGGGGGTTTAAAGGGGTTTGGGTGCGTGGGGGGCAAAAAATCACCCTAGGAATTAAAGTTAATAAAACTATATTTAAATTTGGGTTCCCCAAAAACCCCATGAGTATATAATATAAAGAAATAAACGGCTGCAAAAAGACCCCCGATTGAGAGTTCGGTGGGGGGACTTTGCCCGGGGGTTCCCGTGCCAGTTATGAATAATCTTTAAACCCCAAATTTGCGGCAACGGGGAGGTCCCCCAAAAAAAAAAAAGGGTTAATTAAATCGGGGCCACGGCCACCGGGGATATTGGTTTTTCGCCGCGGGCGCGTGATCCGCGGGGGTATGCGCGACAAAAAAAGGGGCCCGGGGTAAGGGCGCACCGCGTGGCCTTTCCTAAATTCCAAACCCCAAACCAAAAACCCCCCCTAAAACACGCCCTTTTTGTTTAAAAAATTTACAACCTTTAATACTTTTCCAAAATTAATCGCTCTCTCTGAGTTGCGCTTTCCGTTCGGGACTCTGCTCTCCCCCGGGCGCTCGCTAGGGCAGTGCCGACCGGGGGCCCCCAGGAGACACGTCGGTGACCCAATACTTAGATAGGCACTCGCGGCGCTATCAGGTCGGCCGCGCCCCGCGGCCTCGGTGATCCTTGCGCCGCGCGCGTAATTATCCTACCCGCGGAGTCCTGATCCGCGGGTTGGCCCCTCGTAGGCGGTCGTCGCGGCAGCGCACGGCAGGGCCGCTCCTTGCTCTCCTTCGGGATTCCGGATGTCCCGGGGCGGCCCAAGCTCTCCTGCCGGCACTCCGTATGCGGGGACTCGGGTGCTTGTTGCACCCGAGTGGCCATCCCTGCTCGCCCCTTTGAAGGTACAAATTTTGAGGCAGTGGCACACCTACTCCTTTGTCGGATATTTCGGTGAAGAAAATTTTTTGATTTGGGCTTCCCGAGCGTGTCCCCTGACGAAGGGGGTCCCCCGTCGCCCTGCTTCCCATGTTTTCCTATCTTTTCCTCCAGGGTTTCTCTCTCGGCTGAGACTCGTCGCACATCCTGTCTGCCGCCGAAATAATCCTAACTCTAAAAACAAAACCCCCTAACAACAAAAAAAAAACGAAAACGCGTAGCAGCGGGATCGCGCCCCGGTCCCGCGCTTTTCGCACGCACGCTCTCTCTTCTCTCTCTCTCGCTATCTCGGGAGAGCAGAGGTCCCGTGCCCTCCCCCGATCGGGCCATTCAGCCCTTGTGACGGACAATTTTCAATTGTCACGTCACAATACATACATATATATACATATATATATTATACATTGTTAGTTTTGACAAAAATTTTTTGTCCACATTCTAGCTAACAAGTTATATGTGAGTGTGTGTGTGCGTGTGTGGGGTATGTCTATAAAAAGGCCCATCTATATAATTTCAATTTATTATAAAGTAAATAATCCTTTGTAATAAATAAATAAATTTTTTTTAAAAGTGTTTTGAGATTGAATATAATAATATTATTATCAAAACAGAGCAGTAGTTAGATACAAATAAATCATATAAATCATTTATATATTACAAAAAATTATCCACTAAAACTTTATAATCATTATATTCGTAAAAGATTTTTTTATATTTTTAGATTATAAATTTAATTATTTTTTTTTAGTAATGCAGATTATTTTAAAAAATTATATATACGTGTGCATGGGATGAAAAATGCAATGTAGAAAGAGAGAAGAGACAAGAGAGACAGATAGATCGATAGATAGATTTGATAGATAGATAGGTTGATCAATAGATAGATCGATAGATAGTTCGATAGATAGACAGGCAGAAGCTAAATAAATCGATAGGTATGTGTATATATATATATTTTTTTATAAACATTTTTTACGCATACATACGCATACATACATACTCATACATACTACATAATGCATATAAAGAAATATACTAACCTTTTATCCAGTCTTTTTGAAGGAAACATCTAGGTTTGTTCGCGTCGCATGCCCAACTGCTCCTTTTTATTCAATGCGCTCGTATTGGTCCAATTCGAGTAGCGCACCAATACGAGTGCATTGGGAGTAAAAAGGAGCATTTTGGGGGCATGCTACGCGAAAAAACCCTTCTATGTTGAGAAAAGGCAACGTTTTGCGTTATATATTCTATGTATGAGAGAGACGAAGATAATATGACGGTCTATCCTTGTCTAACTGAAACAGTAGATAATTCAGTTTATTGGCCAACCTTTCAGTATACAGCCATTTTACATTGCTTAGGCCTTAATCAGTCTTTGTAGATGACGTTTTGGGTTTACATTATCTTTTGGGCTTCCGTATTTAAGCTTAATTATTGGTATGGTCTTAGTATCGAACGAGAGCTAAATCAACGCATTTAAATAATGAGAAAAACAACTAATATAGTTTTGTTTATCTTAATATTATATTTAAACATTAATGCCTAGGAACTTACCGAGTAGTAAATTTTTTTTTTTTTTTTTTTTTTTTTCCCTTAATGTCTATATTACAACTGAAAATAAACTCTGTAAAAATTTTCAATTTCTTCCCTTTTCAGTCTTTTAATACTTCCCTAATGTCTATCGGAGTTTTAAAGTCTTAATTTTTTAAATTTTTTAACCATGGTTTTTCTTTCCTCTTCAAACTTTTTACATTCCCAGAAGACAATGATTAATATCTCAGGGCTCCCACACGAGCACAAATCGCTGTTATTATTTAAATCTCGCTAGACTACTTTTGAGAGAATTAGATCACAACGAATTCTATCACAAAATACGATAGTCTTCTGCTTAATTTCATTTTAAAAAACCATGGTTTGCTTTTTGGGGCGCAAATATTGCTAAAAATAGAATGCACCTTTACCCGGGGTTCGTGCCCTATTTATTACATCACAATCGTTTTTTTACATTTAAGTTTGAAAACGTTAGCTATGTCTGAGTAAGGAAGTTCTTGGTTTAAAAAAGGGCCTTCTTGAGCTGCTTCTTAGCAAAAAACGTCAGCTTTTTTCATTACCTTAAATATTACTATGAGACGGATCCATATCAGTTCTATGTCTTTATTTCGTTCTTTATTAACGGATAATAAATGCTTGATTTCTTGGTTTAAATTGTTTTTTGGTTTTTAAATTTTCTACGGTTAGACAAAGCTTTGAGAACACTCATGGAATCTGAGAAGATGATAAGCTACTTAATTCTGACTCGTTAATTGTTTTCAATGCCTTTAAAATGGCCATGGCTTCCGCAGAGAAAATTGAGGCATGATCAAAAGTTTTGAAGCTTGCTGTTGAACTGATCATTGGAACCCAGTTTGCCATCCCACATATGACTTATCGCCTATTACTGATCTAGAGCCATCCGTGAAAATTGCAATCTTATTACTAATTTTTTCTTGAAAAATTTTTGTGAATAGTCCTTCTGCAATCGTTAGATTCTTTTAATTCTTAAACCACTGGAGATGTCTATATTAGTTAGTTCAAATTGATTTTAAAATTAGTTGAAATATGGGGGGATTTCTGACTTATATATTATGTTCGTATAAAGGAGAGTTTCTTCAAATTTACTTATGAGAGATGATTTCTCGAAGTTATTTTCATATATAAAGTTTTCTGACATTTCATTTATCTCCTCTATAATTTCCAATAGGGCTGGATTATTACGGCCATATTTTTGTTTAAGACTGGTAACAGGAGGTATAAAATCTACGAGCCAAAGACAAGATTTTCGACTCACTTAGTATTATATTTGTCGGAGTGGACTTTCTGAAACCCCATAGCCAGCCCAAGCATTTATATTGTACTTTTTCAATTTTCTCGAGTAACTCAGGTTTACACGGTGATATCAGAAATCCGCCGTATTCGATTCTAGCCCTAATAAGTGAATTATATAGGGTCAGCATAGTAACCGGATCTGTCCCCACCAAGTTCCTCTGTTTGCAACTGAGGATTCTTATCGGAATATCGCATTTTTTTTATATGTGGAGATATGGAGATCCAATTTAGTCGTTTATCAAAAATTTAACCGAGAATTTTGCGTAAGGTGAAGGTTCAATGATAGTGTTTTAATATTTAAAATATGAAAGTTATTGGTTTTTAAGTTTAATCTATTGAATAGACTAATTGCATTTTTCTGGTGCCAAGTACAAATTTTTTGCAGCTAGATAATTCGAAATGATACCGACTTGCTGCTCAAGGTGGCTAAGGCTATTATTTTAATTTGTGGGTCAGATGTGTAAAAGGCCCAAAGTCATCCGCGAATTTTAAAATTTTAACTCCCGGGAGTATTAAGTTATCTAATTATTTATATATATATTAAACAGGACCGGGCTAAAAAATACTTCCCTTGTGGAAGACCTTTGAATGAAGGACGGGTTATATTACCGGGAACAATTAATAAATGTATAAAAATCTAACTGAGATTAAGTTAATATGAACTTAATAACATTTCTGGGGAATTTTTCAATTCGATTAGATCTTTAATTTAAAATTGCGGGGCCCCACATTATCGTGGCCCCCTTGATATCTAAAATAAGTGCTAAAGGGTTTTTTTTTTTATAGAATTGTTTTCCTGTTTCTGAGTTTATCATTGCTAAACTATCATACACGATTTATTTTTCCTAAACCCCAATTAAATTTTATTAATTAGATTATTATGTTCGAGCCCCCCACATTAATCTCTCATTTATCATTTTCTCTAACAATTTTAATAAACAAGAAGACATGCTGATTGGTCTGACTTTTTTACTATTTGGTTTAGGGATAAAGTAACATAAAAAATTTCTCCATTCTTCTGGAAAGATACCGGTATAAAGTACGTCATTATAGATACCCAAGAGTGCTTTTTCTTACCGCTTCTGGTAATTTATTAATTATGTTATAATTAATTTTGTCATATCCCGGAGCTGATTTACGGTTAACATTTTCTAGAGATAGGGTAAGTTCCTCGTAATCAAAAGGCATATCGAGGAAATGGTTATCTTGATTAAATTTTCCATTATAGGCAGAGTACACTGTGAGCCTAGTGCACATATTTCTTCCTGCTTTTCTTCAGGGATGTAATTATTTCTGTATACCTTCATATGTTTTTGGTTTAGTGAATTTGTTATTAAATCTTTTAATCTTATTAAAAACGTACCCACTCTTACTAGTCTATTTAAAGATTCACAAAATTTTTGAAAGCTTCTTTTTTTCCTTTCTTAGGGAAAACTTTATTTTGAGCTTCTATTTTTTTTATTCAAAAAATTCCTCTCTTGAAAATTTATATTGAAAAGATAGCCCACTTCGCCTTTTTTATTCTAATCGCCCCTATCACAGTTTTTTATTCCACCATACGTTGGTGATTCTTATTTTTTGCTTAGTTCGATTAGTATTAGTTATTTTATTACTTCTTTCTAGGCAAGGAACATTCAACCGCTTTTGTTTTTTTGACTAAGCATTGAATGAGTATCTTTCATTTACTGTCGAGTTTATATATTGAATTGAGTTAAGATTATTATTAAACTCCCAGAACTCATAGAATTTAGACCATTAATTTATTTTCGTTAAACTTGTATTGAGGTTTCGGTAAGTAATCACTTTCTATATCTAGATTAATTGAGATGGGTTAGTGATCACTTCTCCAATTATCATTGCCACAGACCACTCATGCTCAAAGTTTGGGAAGGAGAAACAATTTGTTAAGTCAATGTTTGATTTTTTAAAGTTAGGTCCTGATATGTGCGTATGATTACCATTATTTAGAATTATAAAAAACCTCTGGGTCTGTGAAATTGTATACAATATTACCTTGTAGCAGTTGTGATCATTCCCCCATGACTTGGGGTGGGCATTCAAAACCCCTCCTATACAAAAGTATCATTATATTTTTTTATGCCTCTAAAAATTTATTCCATTATGTTAGATAATTGTTACCTTTTTTGAGTCTATCAGTTACTACTAATAAATTACCCGTTGTAGTAGTTTATCAATATACATCCTATTTCCAGAGTTTTTGGGATTAAAATCTAATTCAACAGTTTTGAAAATCAATTTTTTTTTAATTAAAAAAGCTTTGACCGCCTCCGTTATTGTGTAGTCTATCAAATCTAACCGTTTCAAAAACCATTTATATGAAAATCGGTTGCTTTGGGTTTTAGAAAAGTTTCGTTAAACATAAGGATATCCCATTCATGCGAAAATCTATCTAATTCATAAATTTTTTTCCTCTTAATCCTTACAATTCCATTGTAGTATTTTTAAGTTAACGCGATTATTCAAAACTCACTTATATATTAAAAACTTATTCGAATTGTTATTCAGTTTCTGTTATTTGCTGATTTTTGGTAGGTCTTATCGTCTTTAGGAAATTATTTTGGGGGTGGGAACCTTAACTTGCAAATTCTTTCTTATCATCGTGTATTCTGGTTTATTTGATAAGTCTTGAGATGACTCGCTGGCCACGGACATTTTGTATGAGTTGTAAAATGGTCTTCCGTTTTTGCTGACTTTTTTGTCTTGTTTGATTGATCTTTGTTCGTTTGGATAGTCTTCTTACCGCTGCTACCTTTTACCCATCGCTACTCCATTTGCTGAGTTGATGGATTCTCGGCTTCCAAAAAATTTTCACAATTTTTCCCTTTGGGCTTTATAAAAGTTGTTTGGTTTTTCCTGGGTTTTTCCTGGGTACTGTAAGTAAAGACCTTCTATCTTTTAACTACTTCACTGTAATGTTGTATATGCTTGCTTAGGAGATTTGGAAATTCCTCAGGTCCAGGTTTAAGCCTTTCTTTGGGGGGGGATGAAAAACTAGTTTCCTAGCATCTCCCATGGGTAAATTTTCGTACGCCATCAGTCTTTGACTTCATATTCCATCCGGATATTGGACAATTTCTGTCAGTGGCGAGTATGTTTCCCCCTTTGCATTAGAGCATTTAGGGGGAACTTGTTCCCCAACTCCTTTTGGTGTTTATTTTCACCACACATGCGCATTTTTCCTCATTTTGCAATTCAAACTTGTATGACCTAGCTTGAAGCAGTTGTAGCAGACAAAAGGGTAATGTCATATAAGGATCCACCTCATCTTAATTTTATATAGCCGTACTCACTGGGCAAGTTTGGCCCTGAGAATGTAATTATAATGATTTTCTTGGTACCCATTTCGGGTCGTTTCCTGTCTTTAGGATCTCGGTTTCTCCTATTTAGTCTTCTTATTCCCCGTATACGCTGATGTGACTCCATTTCTCCAGCATCTCCTCTTTTGAAATATCCTCGTCTACGCCTTTAATGATGCCTCTTCTTTTTAATCTAAAGCTCGGATGAAAGCTTTCAATTTTTTGCGTCTAATAATGGGTCGTCTAATAATTTATTTGCCTCGTGTATGTTTTTTGAAGTTAATTTCTACCGCGATCTAGTTTTGTTACAGACATAATCTATGCTATTGAATTTTTTGCAAAAAAGTTTACCTACTTTATATTGGCTTTCTTGTGGATAGTTATGTTTTTTCATTGCCTCTCCATTGCCTTAGATTGAATCCATACTGTGAATGGGCCTTTATTGTCTTCTTGAAATTTTTGATAATTTGGGACGTGGTTTTTTTACTTTTATTGGTTCCGCTGAATTAGTTACCTTATTTATGTACTTCTGAAACTTCCTTTCCCATTTCTTATAGTTTTTAATCTTTCATTAAACCCAACTTTTCCTTTTATTTCTTTACCATCTTCGACCAATCCATTTTTCCTCTTGTGACACAGTTTCAAATCGGTTCATTGTTGTAAAGCCTCTGCGCCTCCCCCGCTGTTACGGGGGAAGGCTGCGTCCACGGGGGTTCTTTATTCACTTTTAGGTTAGGCTCTTATTTGCGTTGGTAATCCTCCGCCCGGCTGGATTAGCCGAGAATTAAATTAATAACTAAAATTGGCTCTTCGGTTTTTAAAGTTTTTCAACTTAAGATGCACTTCTCTCCAGAGTTTATTTACTCGATCCGCGAAAATTTTCTCTCCCCGTACTTTTTCGTAATTCCAATCCGTAATCGAGCCTCTTTTAACTGCACCAGGTCTAACTTGCTTTCAGCTCCCTCTATCGCAACATCGCGTAACAATTTTCTGCTCTATTATTCCTAAATGTCATTTCGCACATACACATGTGAATGAAATATTCCACAATCGAGATCCTTTTTTTTAGACTTCTAAACTTATTTTTGCAAGGTCACTAATATTCCCTTTTTGAAATCTTTTGGAGGAAGCGGTCTTATTTTGTACGTATAATTGTTTAAACTTTTATATAAGCAATATTGTTATGAGTGACGCGAGAAGCCAAAAAAACTGTATTTAAAAATTTTTGGTTTTTTTTATCACAAATTCAAACCGCTTCCTCCTTTATTATTGATTAACTTTAATCGGGAAAAGCATTTGTTATTTTTATTAACCAATAAAAACTTTCTCGATAGTGGCAAAATAAATCGGTTCGGTCGGTAAAAGTAGACCTCCGGTATCCCTTAAAAGTTAAAAAGGAACTTTTCTTGATGTGCCCGCTTGAGAGAGATGGTATCTAATCAACATATATTAAATTATCAACATCAACTATAAAAAGAAGATTATGTTATACAAAACTCAATGGGCGTGTTGCGAAGTGATCGACGCTTCGAACATAGAATGAATTAAACGCTTTAAATTATCTATAGCCCCGGACATACGTCTATGACAATACTTTTCTTTATGTTTACGGCTTCCTTCCCTGTCTTTCGCTTTCGCGATGAACAGACGTGCGTTTCCTTCCTTTGCCAAGTCAGAGTTTTGTGTACAAAGAGGGGCAGTTACTTTTTTTAGATAATACATTAAGAATTTCCTTGCCATTGCCATACGATTAGGGCAGCTACTATTCAGGACAGCTACAAATTTAGAGCACTACGTATTCAACCTACGAATTCAGGGCAGCTACGAATTTAAAAGAGCAGCTACGAAAATTGAACAGCTTCGATACCCAGAGAGTAATCATACGTGGTCCGCAGTTCATTGCCATATCTGCCATTTTTGTCAGTACTCAATGAGAGACGATATACATTTAGTGCCACCGCTAATTAATTATTTTCAACAGAACGAAGGTAAGACGAGAGAACTTCGTCTTCTTCCAATCAAATTCTATACTGGTCTTTTTATAGAATTTTATATCATTGATTGATTTAAATCTTTCTTATACTGGCCTATTCATGTAAATTCTGTATTGGCAGAGTTAATCTTTCTAGTGGTTTAAAACATTTTCAAGTCATCTTATTATTAATTTCCTAAAATTCCCATGATATTTTTATATTAGTAAATTCCAATATTTCTCTGTGCATTCATATTATTCTTTATATAATTAGTTTATATATTAATATAATTGTCTTTCTTTCATTTTCATGATTTTCAATGTTTATAAATCTTATATCATTCTTCTTATTATTATTTAAAGCATATACATTATGATGATGTATTATGACATATTATATGATTATTCATAATGTTTAATATTATTTGATTATTCTTAATGTTAAATGTTTGATATATCTCAATATTATTATCTGAATTATTCCCAAATGATTTAAAGTTTTCTGATTATATTCTAAACATCTTCAAAGATATTACGTTATGTACAATTTTCAATATAGAATTTTCCTAGTTTAATTTTGTATAGAATAATTAAAGCCTTTAATACTTAGTATGTATAAACATATTTAAATATTTGCCATATAAACATTATTATTCAGAAATCATTATATCTTAATATGGTTTTCATTAATCTTAATTGTGTTGTTAAATATTATAAAGGTTTAATATGATAGAATAAATCAATGTCCAATCTTTTGTAAATCATAATCTTTTTTCTTTATCGTCAATAATAAATTAATTTCAGATAATTTTCTCAATTGGTTAATCTTCCCATACAGGTCGCATTACTAAGAAAAAACCACATGTATCTAAACAAAATATTGCAAAATAATTAACTTTTTCTGAAAGCCACAGAGAAAAAAACGATGATAGCGTAATATGCTGTGGTTCGACGAATCAAAGTTTCTTCGGATGCAAAAGTGTATATGCGGCCACCGAATCAAGAAAACAATCCCAAGTACACTTTGAAAACTGTGAAGCACGGTGGCGGCAGTTATTGTCTGGGCAGTTATATTTCTCCTGGTATGGCGTTGCCCATTATTTCGAATCAATGGTATATGAATGTAGAAATGTACAAATGCATTCCTAAAGATGTTATGTTACCGTATGCCAGACGTGAGATGCCCTTGTTATGGAAAATGCACAACAATCCAAAACATACCGCTAAAGTTATAAAAAGATTTATTGAGAAAGAAAAAATTCTCATTTTGGAATGGCCACCACAGAGTCCGGACTTATCCAATAAAAATTTATGGAATACAATGACATACATTGACAAAAGAATCAATCGAAAACACAATCTTGGTAAACTCTGAGAAGAAATTCAAAAAGCTTGGTACTCAATTTCTGAAGAAGAGTGTAGATCCTTAGTAGGCTCTATGGACAGATACCGAACTGTTTTGAAAACAAGAGTTTTCTCTACAAAGTATTAGAGCATTCAAATGGAAAAATATGTTAATTCAGTTATACAAGTTAAACTTAATAAATAGGTAAACTTATTAAATGTGGCTCTATTATTTTGACCCAATTACTAACCTTCAAATATGTTAAAACCGTTTCACACAAAAACCAACACTATTCACGCAACAAACTAACATCAATTTTTTCCGCTTTACACTCGTCTGATGGTAACAAATTGCTGCGCCTCGTGTGTAATTAAAATTAACTAATAAAAATATAAATTTATTTGTCTCCGCTAAAAGTGGCTCTATTTTTAAGCGCCACTATGTCCACACATGAAAAAATTTTTAAAGCTTATGTTTGGCGTGTGTCAACGAGAAAAATATTTAACAGTCCCGATAGAAGAAGAACATAACTTTGTGGCGATTACATCGTCACATGCTTCCCTGAAATAAACAAGCGATAAACACGTATACGCATTCGGCCCACTGAGACATAAATAAATAGAAATAATATAACAACGAGACGAAAGACGAGTAGTACAAAAACCAAAGCAAGTAAAACATATAGAAATTTGCGAAGCCTCTCGAAACCTAGCAAAGGGCGTTTTGAGGCAAGAGATAGGTAAACATTGTGACATGAGGAGATTCCGTTCTTGACAGTCGCCGCGTACGGACGCACATTATAAATCCGAACGATCGTATATGCATGTTCGACATTTAAAGTTGTTTTTCAAGAATATACTTTTGAATTATACGCGATTACTGTCCCCATCATTCTTTAATTCCCGACTCGTATCGTACCTCCTAGTAATCGCGCCGCGAACACGAAAGTAACGCGAATATCACCAAGTTGGTGACGTCCCGAAATGATCGCGAACGAGGGGGAATTCGCGATTTTTTTGTGATCACAATTGCACATTATCAAGTGCAATGGTGTGCAATGGGGTGACACGAGACCCAAAACGAGCGCCCCCGCTGACGGAGCTGGAAGCACGAGTGCGGAGCACCGCGACTTCCACGGATGCCGATGAATCTGCTCGGAATGCAAACCGGCGAGATTCGAACAGCCGCCGGGGTATTTTTTACCCGCCCCCGAGGTGAGGGGCGTTGGCATGCAGATGCCATAGTTCACGCCGTCAGACCCCCGAACTCTGGTTCAATATCGTCGACCGGAGTTTTCCAAGCCGCCGGAATCACGGTCGACGCGACGAAATTCGGTTACGCGCTGACGGCCATCGGACCGCGCTATACGGTCGAGGTGCGCGACCCTTATTATGAATCCGCCCGCGGAACGCGCATACGAGACTTTAAATCCCGAACTGATCAAACGGCTCAGCTGGGCGCAGGAGCATAAAAACCCGAAGATCCTCGAACATAAAGAAATCGGGGATCGTAAGCCGTCGCAGTTCTTTGCGGCACCTGCGCGGCCTCGCCGGAAGTGTCCCTGGGCGACCAGGTCTTAACGAACGATCTGGCTGAGTTTGGCTGCCGGCGTAATTCAGCCGCATTTTAGTGACGCGAACGGAGGACACGCCAGAACAGTTGGCGGATATCGCGGACGGATAATCGAGGCGACCCCGGGGGGGCCCGGGGTTTCAAGAGGGAGGCGGCAAGAGCCGGGCGCCTCAGGACAAAGCGCGAGTGATCCCCTCTCTAGAAGCAAAATTCGAGATGCGGGCTGACGATCGCAGGAGATCGCGGATAATGGCGGGGGGGAAATTTTTGGAAATCAATTGAGGCTCCATGAGCGCTCCGAGGGGTCCTAGACCGAC
>NW_028189544.1:0-2500 GCF_048542155.1 Nylanderia fulva
TTCTACATACATTCAGACACGCACTCAACACCACTCGCTGGCACCTATTTATGAGCTCCCTCGCATATTCAAATCTCATCACTCCATACCATACACTCGCTCCATACATCACACACGACATGAACAGACCTTTATACAACACAGTCACAGCTTTCTTTCGCAAACCCCACTCACTTCTCAACACGCGTCTTAATTTTCCCACCACATTCATACATTTCTTTCTCAGACACTCCAGATGCAACCTGTAGTTCATCCTTTTACTCACACAAACACCCAGATATTTTACGCTCCTCGCATACCTCACGCATCTATCATTCACTCGTACATTGGGAGGCCTCGTCCCAGCCATACTACCTTTCATCAACATCATCACAGTCTTGTTCTCAGACACACTCACACCTACTTTCACTCCCCATTCGTACACCATTCTCATCCACTTAGTACCCTTTCTCTCCAACTCCGCTCGGCTCTGTCCTTCCACGACCAACAACAAGTCATCCGCGTACGCAACCACTTTACATTCACTCTCACGCAGCAGCCACAACAGTTCATCCATCATTAGGTTCCATATAAATGGATCACAGATGGAGCCCTGCGGGCAGCCACGCTTTACGTCTTTCCACACTGTGTCACACGCACCCATCATGCATACACGCCTGCCGCTAAAATAGCTCTTCCATAATTCAATTTCTTCACATTCAACCTCACGCAATTTCTCGATCACACATTCCCACTCTAGGTTATCAAACGCTCCTTTGAAGTCCACGAACACTCCTAACACATACTTTCTCTCCGACCCATTCACCCAGTCATGCACTCGATTCCATGCATCCTCGGTCGACCGATTCCTTACGAATCCGTACTGGGCGTCACACATTCTTCCACCCATCGTTCGCTCGAGTCTTCCAACCATCATTCGCTCCAACACTTTCTCCAGCACGGACAGCAGTCAAATGGGCCTATAATACCCAGGGTCCGACCTAGGTTTATCGGGAGACTTCAATAACACTACTACCCGCGCAGTCTTCCACGCCGGGGGGAAACACGCTGTATTCAGACATACATCATACATTCTTTTCATCCATACCGGGACAGCACGCCAAATCGCTCGCAACATCTCAGCACTCACACCATCCATACCAGGTGCCTTACCCACTTTCATCGATCTCACTGCCACACCCACTTCGCGCCATTCAAACTGCTTTTCTTCCTCCCTCACGTCTCCCCTGGCGTCTATCGCCACGTTCGTCCTTGCTGCCGGGAAGAATCTCTTCATTAGCTCATCCGCGCTTTCTTTCCATGTACTCGTCACTCTATCACCCACTTTTATGCCACTTAATCTTACCCTATCACGCTTTCCCATGCACACCTTATATACATCGCTCCATGGATCCCTCTTCCCAGTCACGCACACAAATCGCTTCCAATTTTCCTCTTTCACTCTTCGCATTTCCTCCTTATAATCCCGCAAAACATACTTATATTCATTCATTCTTTCTTCCACTCTGCTTCCATTCCTCTTTCTCGCACGCTGGTAGGCACGTCTGCTCCTTCCTACAGCCTTCTTCAGTTTCTCAAGCTCATCCGTCCACCACACAAGCTTCCTAGCATACACAGGTTTACACCTCTTCATCCATCGATCATTCGCACTATGGATCCATTTCATCATTCGCTCTACACAGCTCTGCGCATCCGCTTCGTCTATGGCGCTCGCTGCATCCTCTAACGCACTCTCTCGCATATCACACATATATCCTTCCCAGTCTACGTCCTTGCACACCCATCTACGCATGCCCTCATTCGTACCTACATTCTCTCTGTGTACCATCCGTATTAACAATACGTTATGGTCACTCACTCCCCAGTCGGCTTTACTTCCCACTCATACCGGCACCCTCCATTCACGCCGTTCACGAAAGTGACATCGATGTCACTCTCCCCATTCGGCCCGCTGAACGAGTAAAACTCGCTTGGCTCATTCAACAACATTCATCCCACTCGCAATCATCCATTCCTCAATCACTCTACCACGCGCTTCACTTTCTCTGCTGCCTCCACCCTTGCTATACCACAAGGGAGAGACGGCATTCGCATCCATACCTATCAGCAGACGCTTTCTCCCGGCCGTCTCACATACTCTGTCCATGTACGCCAAGTACGGCTCGATACACTTACCATACTGGCAATACATGGACACCACATACATTTCGCCAAAGTCCCCCTTTAACCACACACTCACTCCAAGCTTATTCGTACACTCTCTCACGTACATCACGTCTAACCTAGAGTCATTTACCACCACTGCTGCTTTCATCGTCCCACTTTCGCACACAATCACATCCATACCTATGGGCAAGCCCACCACACGTCCATGCCTTTCATACGGTTCTTGCAGCAGTGCTACATTCACTCGACGTTCGCGCATCATCTCACCCAGATCACACATAACCGCATACGCTCTCTGGCAGTTATACTGCACCACATTCACGCACCATTCATT
>NW_028189544.1:15000-19675 GCF_048542155.1 Nylanderia fulva
GAGGTGCCGCCGGTCGGCCGTGGTTCCCGGAGGTGTCGCCCGGCCCGGAGGTGTCGCCGGTCGGCCGTGGTTCCCGGAGGTGTCGCCCGGCCCGGAGGTGCCGCCCGTCCCGGAGGTGCCGCCCGGCCCGGAAGTGCCTCTCGGCCCGGAGGTACCGTCGGTGCTTATACCTCATTGTCCCGGCATTTCGTTTGTTTCCTTCTTAATTAATGCTAATTATCGTTGTTTGACATTCGCCATACGGCTATCGTGATAATATTTTATCGTACAATAGGACTTTTCGATCGTTCGCTCTCCGCGACTATGTCTCGATTGAACGCGCCTTTCGGCGCTCGCGCTCGCATACGGCCGTGCGTAGGACCGTGCGTCGCCGACCGCCTGGCCGGCCGGTTGGGTACTATAAGAGATACGTCGCGCTCGGCGCGTCGAACGAGTCGAGCGAGTCCGGACGAGTCGTAAACGTACTTTCTCGAGTCTCTCGCCACTCCGGCGTGTTTCGACCGCTCTCCGTACCGTCGCCGACCGCTTGGCCGGTCGGTTGGGTACTATAAGAGGGTAGGAGAGATTAATATTGTACGTGTCGCGCTCTCGACGTTGACAAACGAAGAATCGCCCGTACGGGTCGAGAACGGATTTTGTCGAGTCGCGACTCTGACACGGAGAGAACATTTATATAAAATGTTTGATTTGGAAACCACGAATATATAAAATAATATACGATCGTCGCAGAACGCGCCGCCGCCAAGTCTTCTCATGCTTGAAGGTTGCGTGTCTCGCGAGAACGTACGTTCGACTCTCGCGTCGTCTCGTATTCCTCTTCGCCGGGGATTACGGTGCGGCTTTTCTCGTTCGTCGCCGAACGCGCGCAAAATTAACGCACACTTATTTATTACGAGCACAGCATTGCCACGAGTCGGTGTCGCAAGACCGAATGGCTCTTATGTGGCGCGCACGCCTCTAGTGTGTTGGCCGCGCGGTTCCCTCTCGTTTCGTACGCAGCAGCGGAATCGTCGCGCTTACCGAGCATCTACTCCACGGATACGAGTTTGCGGGAAGAGTTGCTTCTTCCCGCTCGCTTTGTACGCCGTAGCGAAATCTTATTGCTGGTCGTGTGCGGTTAAACGCGTACGAACCAGACAGAACAGTCCTCGACGTCTAAGCATCGCCATCGTCGATCTAGCGTCAGGGTGAATCGCGCGGTCTCTCGAGACCGCGCATCATAACATTTGGGAGAATAAGAACACGAATATTTTGATCTTGTGGATTTTTGAACGGAGAGGAGGAGGAAGAAGAGGAGAGGCGGCGGCGTCGGGGGTTTACTCTCGCCTCCGTCGTTCTCTCGTACGCTTTACATAATAGCGTTAAACACAGCAGAGTGTCGCCGACCGGCTGAGCAAGACCGGCGGCAAATAAAATGGCACATACGAGCGTGTCGCGCGCGCGTCGGTGTTTCGGCATCGAACGCGCGCGCGCGCGAAAAAGAGCTAGCGACGAGTCTTCGGGCTCGCTCGTGAGTTACTCCCTTGCGAGTAACCGAACACGAAGCTCCCTGGTTGATCCTGCCAGTAGTCATATGCTTGTCTCAAAGATTATAAATGTAATTATTTAATTACATTTTTATTTTTTAAATGATACATATATACGTTCCAAAAATATAAGCCATATTATTATATATGTACGTGTGTGTAAGTGTATAACTATCATTTAACACACATTCACGTTAAATCACATTATTTAATCATATTTAATAACTATATCACTAACATATATAATTAATACTTATAATAAATCATTTTTAAAGTAATTTTTTTTAAATTCTAGTTATCACTTTATCAGAATTATGAAAAAAAATTGATACAATTGTTAGAAAACTTAAATGTGCATAACTTTTTAATATATAGGCATTAATAAAATAAACATAGTGATTGTTAATTTTTTATGCTACAGCTACGCATAAAAGTACTAAAATACTTAGAACTTTAAATTACTTTAATATTCAACTGTATATATTATTATAACTTTTCTCGTTTTATACTATATTTAAAAAATAATATTTAATAATTACTTTATTGCACTTACAACTATGCATATGTATTTAATACTGTAACCATTTAAATAATAAAATATATATATAATTACTGTGTATGAAATTAATACATTCAAAATAAAAAAAGTACATATGCAAAAATAAACTCTATAAAATCTATAAATAAACGTAATAATAATAAACTGTGCAATAAACGTAATAATAAACGTTCAAATATTTTATTTATTATAAATTAAAATTATTATATTTAATAACCTGTCCTTTTCTTGTTTAGATCTCCTCATTTTCGCATCTCTTTTTTGTTCTTCCTTTTTCCTAAAAAGAAATATGTGATTGTTATACATAGGTGCAATAAGTCAATTCTGCAATAAATATTCTATACAAAAATAACAATAAGTTCTTAAATGTTGTATTTAATTTAAAAAAACTAATACACGCAATAATGAACAGATAGTGCATGTGTTCACCCTCTTTAAAATCAGTTTCTTATAAAAATAAAAAGTTTGAGATAAGATGATAAAATAGTTAAATTGAGGTATATTATATATAACTTACAAATCTCGGTCAAATCTCTGCTTGGCTAAAATTAGCCATCTTGCAATTATATCCTCAACTTCCTTATTTGTTAAATTGGTTCTTGAAGTTCGCGCAGCATCTAACAACAAGTTTAAACAGATATGTGTGGTTATAGATTATATAAAAATTTAAAGCGACTTAATTTTATATATATATATATGTATATATGTATATATACTATTCAAAATTATTTTATATTCCTATGATTACATATTATTGAATAATGATATTAGAGTTCTAATAGCATCATCCAATATAACCATGCATAGAATGCTATATATAAAGTGTCAAAAATATGTCAATAAAAACATTTCTGTGATTAAATATTTATATACTTACTTATGATACATATAGTAATGCGAAGATTTTCAAAGGCATTTTTCAATTTTGCACCAGCCCAACTATATTCCATTGCTAATTTATTTGTTAAAATATGTTTCATCATGTACGAAATCACATCATGATGATCCTTACCTCCTAAAAAGCTCAATTGTCTTGTCTAAAAATATAAAATAATTTAATTAATATTAGTTTATGATCTAAAAATATCAAAATAATAAACATTTGTTTTTCTCTTATAAAAAAAGTTAACATTACTTTTCTTTTAACTTCTTTAAAATTATTTAACATTATATAAATAAATAAATATGTCCAAAATATTGCTTTTTATAAGACATTTCAATAAAATGTTTCTAATCGTAAGTATAAAATGATAATATTTTGTATATACCATTTCTGTAGCAACACATTTGTTTTTTAATTGATTATCAATTCTCTGTAATTGTTCTACGGTATCTGCTGGCAAATCGAAATCATAATGTTCATTTTTTTTTAAATCCGTTTCCTCATTTTTTCTTATGTGATTATCCAACTTTATTAAACGTTCATCAATTGTTGTAAGATTTAACAATACTGCATTTAGTTTCCTGATAATTAAATTATGAAAATCTGCAAAAATAATTGACACATATTATTGTATATCTACTCATTGTCAGATTATATAAATATTACGAATTATATACCATTTTAAATATATGTTTACAGTGATATAAATAAAAAAAGTTAAAACTTTAATAATATATATATATATATATATAGGTAAGCTTTTACAAAAATTTAAAATTAATAACAGATATATTTTTACCTACATCAATCTCAGCATTACAAGTATCGGATGTAGATATTGTATCTGAATTTTGTGGAACAAGGTCATCTTTATTTGCTGTTCGATGTTCTTGTGAACTTATAGATTTACTATATGTAACTGCAGACTTTTTAGACTAAATAATAATTATTTTTTCATTACTTATTTGTATCGGAGGCTTAGTTATTTTCTTATAATTTTTTATCAAGTGGTTTTTTTATTTCATAAGTCATTTTGCTTTTATTTAAATCGTTTGATATATTAGAAGCTTCATCTAAATCATTGCTTGTGTCAGTTCTATCTGAATTATCAGAAGAACTTGAAATTTTTTTTACTCGATTCATTTTCTTATCACCTTGTATTAATGGTGTCTTTATTTCACAGATTTTGCTCTTATTTATTGTTAAAGCTTTTGGTGTATTAGGAAAATTATCTAACTCTAAATCATTGCGAGTTTTTAATTTATTGATGCTTGTGTCGCTTGTATCAGAATTATCAGGAGATGAACCTGTATTTTTTTTTGCTCGTTGATATCTCGATTTTTTGAGGTTATTTCCATCATCACCATCTATATCGGATATTTGTTCAGCTAATTTAAGTTTGTCTATAGCTTTATCATATGTATCTAAAACGTATAAAATTTTTGAATATTAAAAATTAGATTTTTGTTTTTATATATTTTATAATCAAATATCACTTAAAATTTAAATTTTAATATATACTTTTAATACATATATATTATAATTTTAATTTATATAATTTTTGATAAAAAAATAAAATACATTTTTTATATTACTAACCGCTGCTACCAAAAATACGGATTATTTTATATAATTGCCAATCATCAGAAGGAAATATTCTTTTCATAATTGCTTTATTTATCTTAATTTGACTTGTATATGATGGCC
>NW_028189545.1:0-19622 GCF_048542155.1 Nylanderia fulva
CATAAAGGGGGGGTTTCGAAAAAGGGTTTGACAATTTTTGGTTATAAACCGAACCCTCGATAAACCCCAAGGGGCCTCTTCCCCCCCCATCATGGCCTTTTTTTTTAACCCCCGGGGGCCCGCTTTCCCCCCTCTCGACTTTTAATTTTCCCCCCCGTTTTTAATTTTTTTTCGTCCCCCAAAAACGGCGTTTAAAGCCCGAGTTTTTTTTCTTGGTGCTGAACGCGCTTTTAAAAAAAAGGGCCCGGGGTCGGAAACTGGGGGGCCCAAAAAGGGCAGGGAACCAAGGCGGTTGTCGCCCAGAGCCCAGCGGGGGCTTCGGGGAAGGGCCCGGGGGGGGGGGGTTCAGGGGGGGGAAGGAAATGCACGCCCGGCCGGCCCCGGGGCTGCCCCCCGGAAATTTTCCCTTTTTTCCCTTTGAAGTCCTTTTTCGTTGTCGGCTCGGGGCGGGCAACCCCCCCCAAGCAGGCCAACGCCCCCCGCCAACCAAACCCCTTTGGCCCCGGTCAAAATTTTCGCCCAGCTTTCCCCAAACTCTCACCAGGGGGGGGGGATGGCGGGGGAATCCGCCGGTCGCCCGGAGGGACCCTTAAGAACCCTAGTTCCCCCCCCTTTTTAAACCCCCCTTGTTAAATTTTTTAAACGTACATTCAACCCGGGAAAAAATCACTTGCGAAAAACCCCCGCGGGGGCCACCCGAAATGTTTTTTTTTAATTAACTCGGATTCCCCCTACCCCGTGCCTTTCTAGCTGGGGAAAAATTGGGGCCGAAGAGGACACCCCCCGGCTCGCCCCCCCGGGGGAACCCGAAAGCAAGGAAGATCCCGGGGGGCCGGGGGGGGCCGAGTCGGACCCCGGGGCCCGGGCCGGAAACCCCCGACCGTTCCCCTCGCCCAGCCCGGCAGGGTCACCCAACCCGTTCCCCCCCAAAAACCCCCACCCCCCGCTCCTCAGACCCAAAACCTTTTTAAAAATTTGGGGTTAATTTGCCGTTTTCCCTTACCTACTTTTCATCGACAGGGCTTTTTTCCTTCCCTCTGCGGATATGGTAAACCCCCCGAAAAACCCCCCGGGGCCCTCTCCTGGTTTTTCCTTTCCGGGGGAAAACCCGGAAAAACCCCCCAAACCTCGGTCCCCCCCCTTTTTCCCCCCCTTTATCCCCCCAAGGTTTCCGGGGAAAATCGAACGCTTTTACAAAAAAAAAACTTTTCCCCCGGGTCTCCCACGGGTCCCCCCGGTTTTTTTTGGGTTTAAACCCCCCCCAAACCCCTTTCGGGGCCCGATTGAGGGTTTCCCCGCTCCGGGGGTTTCCCCAATGGAAAAACCCTTTCCCCTTTTCCCCCCCCACGGGGGTTGTTTTCTTATAATATTTATTTTTATTTCCGCCCTTTTCGAGTATTTTTGTACCCGTCTTAAAAGGGGTTTCTCCGGGGTTTAGGATCCTGACTCGGGTCAAGGCTGTTCAAAAAAAAACCCCCTTCCCCACGTCCCCTCCGGGCCCCCTGGAGTATTTGCTATACCACCAAGCGCCCCCGGGCCCGGGCGGGCTCGCCCCAGCCCCTTCTCCCAAACCGCGCGACCCCCTACCCCCCAAAGGGCTTCGTGACGACGCAGAGAAGAAAACCCCCCTCCCGGTTCCCCCCCCATTTGCCCCAGGGCGGGTTTTTGGGCTCGACGCTTACCGCCATCCTTTTCGGGTTTTCCCCCTTTGGCAGGGGTTTTTTTACACACCCCTTTTTCGGTTTCCCCCCGATTTCCAAATTGGCCACCGCCCCTTTTTTAAAAAAAACCAACGGCCTTTCTGGTTCCCATGACGTCGATTGGGGCGCCTAACTCTTTTTTGGTTTCACCCCACAGCCCTTTCTGCCCCCCAAAAAATGGCCCCTTGGCACTCTTTCCAAAAGGGCCCCGTGCTTCAAAATTAAAAAAACCCCGAGATCTCCCCTTTAAATTTTTAAAATGGTTGGGGTTTTTTTGGCCCCCCAAGGCCCCTTTTAATCATTTGTTTAAAACCCTTTAAGTTTTTGGCGCGTTCCGGGGGAAGGCCGGTGCCACCCTATCCGGGGGGGAAATTTGGGGGAAAACCAAATTTTCAAAAGGGGTTCGATTATTTTTTCCCCCCCTATCCCCGTTCCGACATGTTTGCCTCAAATCGCTAGGACCTCCACATTTTTTTCCCCCGCTTTGTCCCCCGGAACAGGCTTTTCCCCACCCCTTTTGGGGTTCCCCCAAAAGTTTACCCTTTTGGGGGCGCCTCTTTCGCGATGAAAAACGAGACCCCCGGGGGTGGGGGGGCCCCATCGCGACGCGGCCCCCCTTTCCCCCATAAAAGGCCAAAGGCCGCCCTTTCACTTTCATTACCCTTTTTGGGGGTCTCGCAAAAATTTCCCAAGACCGCGTACTTTGCCTTTTTTCCCCCTTTTTTAAGACGGGCCCCAAAGGGACCCAAAGCATACTCGCCGACCGGTATCGGTTTTCCCCCCCGGGGAAACCGCGGGGGATTTTTGCAGGCCTTCAAAAGGTGTACCGAAACTGTAACCAACAGGGGGCCAGGACCGGGAACGGGCGAAGCCCCGAAACCCCCTCCGAACCGGGGCGCGCGCTTGCGAGGGGTCCCTCCCACCGGGGAATGTGCGGCCGGGAAAACCTTGCGCGTACCCCGAGCACCGGCCGGGAGCCGGGGGTTTTTTTCCGTGCCGTTTTACCGGCGACGCGACAGACAACCGCCCCCGGGGCCCCGTAGACCGGCACCCACGGTGCACGTTTTCCCCTTGGGGAAAGGCCGACACGAGCGCCGACATGGGCGCAGGGTAGCTTTCCCCCCGCGCGCGAGCCCAAGGCCCTCCGCGGGACATCGCCGCCGCCGAACCAGGGGCCCTACAATAAATTCCCCCCCCGTTCGATTTTTTGGGTTTTTAGGTTTCCCCCTGAACGGTTTCACGTACTTTTAAACTTTTCTTTTCAAAGTTTTTTTTCAACTTTCCCTCACGGTACTTGTTCGCTATCGGTTTTTCGTTGGGCTTTTTAGCCTTTAAAGGGTTTTTTACCACCCCTTAGAGTTTGCCTCCCCAAGAAACCCCGACTCTAAGGAAAAAATCCCCCGAGGCCGCACCGGTCGCTCGGGCCTGGCCCCCTCCCGGGTAAGTGGCCCCATTCAAGATGGATTTGGGACGCGACGCGGCCCCCTGGGGTTAACGGATCCTCCCAAACCCCTTTTCCCTGCGGCGGAACCGGGGGTTTCGGCGGGGTCTTTTTCCCTTTTCCCTTTCGCCGTTACTAAGGAAATCCGGGGTTTAGTTTTTTTTCCTCCGCAAATAATATGCAAAAATTTCCCGCGGGTCTCTCGCCTCCCTTTTGGGGGTCGTCCCCAAGTGAGTTTTCGTACCCGTTTGCCTCCCCCCCGGGGTCGCTTCATCGTCGTCTCTCCCCCTATAATATTATTAAGAGGGAGAGAGAGAGAGCGCCCGAACAAAAGAGCACCCCGGGGCAGCCACAAATACGCGAAAAGGCAAATCCCCGGGGCGCTAACCGCACACAAAACCGTTGGGGGGAAAGGAACGATATATGGGGGGGGTTCGAATTCTGGGCTTTTCCCTTTCCTTTTTATCGAATTCGGGGGGAAAATCGATTCGACGAGAAACAGACGGGGCGCGCCGGCCCCCTTTTTTTTTTCGCTTTACGAAAATTTTCGGGGCTGGGGACACGCGGTGGGCCTCGCATTAAAAACCCCCCTTTCTCCGTAAAAGGTAAAGGATTACGAATGCTTCTCTCCGCGGACGACGACGCGTCCGTATATTTCTCCGAATACCGTTATGTGTGCGGGCAAGGCGCCTCGCATAAGCCGCGAGCGCTTATCGCCCGAGAGACGCGGCAAAGAGTGCGAGAGCAGTCCGGTCATTCTGTGTGGATGGTACGGAGAGGAGAGACGGTGGAGACAAGCGCTACCTACTTTCGGGATACACGACGCAACGCGCCGCTCTAGGGCAGCGGTGCCATTCACCGTCCCTGACACTTTTTTTTTGGCCGTATTGTTGCTCCTTTCGCGCGCGACTCTTACCTCATCCCCTTCTCCTCGGCTCTCCGCGTACACACACGACTTGGATACACAAACCGCTCCCCCTCTTAATTTCGCGCAGCATTCTCTGGGGCGCTTTTCGCCAACGTTTTATTAAAGCGTTCGCTGTGGCGCTCTGCCTCTCATCATTATTAATTTCGGTGTGTCATTTACGACGACGCCAGGATTTGCCCCAGGCCGGTCGCGCGGCACAGAACCTCGGTCGAACCGTCCAACAGATCTCTCGTTCCTGACGCCATTGTAACCGTTTGCATCAGGTCAGGCGACGCGCGCTCCATTCCTCTTGTCGACCTCGTCGTGGCCGTGCGCGGCTTTCGGACGCAATTCAGTTTAGGGTACTAAAACGACCCTCAGCCAGCGTGGTCCGGAAGTGTATCCGTGGACCGCAAGTGCGTTCGAAATGTCATGTTCATGTGTCCTCAGTTCACAATTTGACGGCGCATTAGCGCTTCTTCATCGACCCACGAGCCAAGTGGATCCACCTTTTCAGTGTAATGTTCGAATTTTTGCGTTCGCGAAGAAACGCCTTCTCGTATCAACATCGTGTCTCTTCTCCGGGTGGGAAATGAGAAGAAGCACTCTCTCGGACGAGAGAGAGAGAATAATCGTGGTGGCTCTTCGACGGCCTTGTCCGCGCGCGTCCAAGTACGCGCTGCGGACCGCCGCCTCCCGCCAGGGAAGGCTCGGCCAAAGATAGAGTTGTGGTGTTTTCTCGTTCTGAGCGTTCTCTCCCGCCCGGGAGAGCCGGGCAGAAGCTCGTTAGATAACCGTCGGACCGACACATTTGACAGATGGTCGAAGTATCATTGAATCCCTTCTCCTGTGGTTATATATAATTATAATCAATAAGTGGGGGTCCGCTCGCTCGGCCCTCCGGTCGCCACCCGATTGTGTTCGCGGCACGATCTGAACTCTGCCCCTCGTACAACGTGGAGGGCTCCGCTTCGACCAACGTCTGTGGGGCTGCACACACCTTGCGCGACATAGGTACCACGTTCGCGCTCAACGCCGAAATCGACTCTCCTGTGGTGTGTGGCCGGAGAATGGCACACACACGAGCGTGATCGGAAGCGTCTTGCTCCGCATCGTCGTCCGAACACCGCCGTGCGCGCTGCTCTGCTTGCCGACTACTTTGGTCAGATAGGCGGCAGGCGTCCGTCGTTATATCACAGAACACAACAACAAATGTTTTTCCCTTCAACACGTTATGTTTCTTTTTCTCTGAGAGGCGCCTTTTCCAGCGCGTCCATTCAGTCGCGACTGCTTTCGAGCGCGCGTCTCTCGCCAAAAGAGAGGACTCTCGACGGCAGAGCAGGACCTCCCGGAACGTTAAATCCTTCCCGCAGGGTTCACTACGGGAAACCTTGTTACGACTTTTACTTCCTCTAAATGATCAAGTTTGGTCATCTCCGGCAACATCGGCAATGCCGAGACATTGCCGGCGCACCAGTCCGAATACCGCACTAAATCATTCAAGTAGAAACGATGTGGTGATAGCTTAAGCAGGAGAGTGGGTGGAGACATATCTGTATGTAGGCCGAGGTGCGTTGTTTACAAAGAGCCGGGACTAAATCACGCGAGCTTATGACTCGCGCTTACTGGGGAATTCCTCTTTTCAATGGGGGACAATGCAAGGCCCCAATCCCTAGCACGAAGGAGGTTCAGTCGGGTTACCCGGGCCTTTCGGCCGAGGGAACAGCACGCTGATTCCTTCAGTGTAGCGCGCGTGCGGCCCAGAACATCTAAGGGCATCACAAACCTGTTATTGCTGCAATCTCGTGCGGCTAGAAGCCGGCCTGTCCCTCTAAGAAGATTTGTTTGTACGTGGTAGTAAAAACCTCCCGCCAGCCGAAGCCGGGGGCCTTCGCGATACCATAAGGTACGCCTATTTAGCAGGCTAGAGTCTCGTTCGTTATCGGAATTAACACAGCCAAATCGCTCACACTAAGAACGCGCCATGCACCACCACCCACCGAATCAAGAAAGAGTCTATCAATCTGTCAATCCTTCCGGTGTCCTGGGCCTGTGAGGTTTTTTCCCGTGTTGAGTCAAATTGCCGCAGGCTCCCCTCCGGTTGTGCCCTTCCGTCAATTCCTTTAGTTTCAGCTTTGCTCAACCATACTTCCCCCGGAACCCAAAGCTTTGGTTCCCGAAGCTGGCCCGTCGAGTCATCGGAGGAACGTCGGCGATCGCTAGCTGGCATCGTTTATGGTTAGAACTAGGGCGGTATCTGATCGCCTTCGAACCTCTACTTTCGTTCTTGATTAATGAATGAGGGAGAGAATGAGAGCGTTGCGGAAGTGAGTGAGATAGCGTGTATGAGAGTAATTGGTGCTAGACTCCGTAAATTCCTGTTTACGGAGGACGAAACAAAATTTCTAAGAGTGCGAGTGAGAAAATACTGGACATTGTGGGAGAATATGAGGAACAGATGATGAAATGTTGTGCAAAAATGAGAGAATACAGGGGAAACTGGATGAGTGTATGCGTCAGCGAGTCGGGATTTAGCCTACGCGGAAGTGGAATGATCTATGCGAGCGTGAGTGCGAAAAATGGTTGAAAGAGCGTGATTGAAAAGGTACAGGAATTGAATGTGAAAACGAGTGAAAACGAAAATAAAGAGTTTATGCGGTAATAATGAGAGCGGATGAATGCAAGGTGCGAAGTGTGACCAGTGAGGAAGTAAGGAGAGAATGATGCATGTGAGCAAGTCACTGAAATTTGCGTGTGAAAGCGGTGAGGAAGTGAGGATGAGGTGTGCGATGGAGACGATGAGCGAGAGTGAGTTGAAAAAGGAATAGAGAAGTGTGGTCAGTTTAGAATGCTGGCCTAAGGGTTGAGCTGCCCCGCAAAGATATTTAGGCCCAAAGATCATCTTGTACGAATGTGCCCGATGATATGGCGAGTGAAGTGTTTAATGAAGAAATGTAGGAGATAGCTTGAAAGGGCGAGTGTAGTGAGAGAAGTATTATGGAAGTGTGGCGTTTGTGGAGTAGGAAAAAAAAAATGCGAAGAAGATGCAACCTGCGGAAATGTGATATTAGAAGTTCGAGTGCAATTAAAAATGTGCTCTATATATGACGGACGAGTGTTTGTGCATTGGAAGGCCTTTAGGGTGACAGAGTTTTTCAGTTGCTGGGGTGCCACAAGTGCTTGATGATAAGAAGAAGAGCTTCGCATTTGGCACATGATGTCGGCAATGCACCGAAAAGTAAATACGGTGCCAAAAATTGGCATGTGTAGGCCACATGAATTAAGAGATATTAGAAAGAAAAGTGTTTGTAGAAACTGTAAGCTGAAGGGAAGTCAAATGTGAGTCCTCGGTTCTGTCCGAAGTGTGTCCGGAATACGTGGAGCGTTAGAGAGAGAAGAAAGCGAGAATAACTTACAAATGAATGTGTCGTGAATGTGGTGCAGTATAGACTGCCAGAGAAAACGTACGGTTATGTGGGATCTGGTGAGATGATGCGTCGACGTCGATTGAGTGTAGCACTGCTGCAAGAACCGTAGGAAAGGCATGGACGTGTGGTGGCTTGCCCATAGGTGATGGATTGATTGTGTGCTCAGTGGGAACGGTGAAAGCACGTGGTGTAAATGACTCAGGTGAGACGTGAGGTGTCGTGAGATAGTGTCATAAGCTTGAGTGTAGTGTTGTGGTTGAGGGGGACTTTGGGCAAAATGTATTGGTGTCCATGTATTGCATATGGTCAAATGTATCGAGCCGTACTTGGCGTACATGGACAGAGGTAGGGTGAGACGGCCGCGAAAGCGTCTGCTGATGGTATGGCTGCCAATGCGTCTTTCCCTTGTGGTATAGCAGGGTTGGAGGCACGAGAGAGTGAAGCGCGTGTAGAGGATTGAGGAATGGATGATTGCGAGCGGGGATTAATTTGTTTGAATGAGCCACGAGTTACTCGTTCAGCGGCCGATGGGGAAGTGACCTCGATGTCACTTTCGTGAACGGCGTGAATGGAGGTTCCAGTAGGAGGGGATTAAAGCCCGACTGGGGAGTGAGTGACCATAACGTATTGTTAATACGGATGGTACACATGCAAGAATGTAGGGGTACGAATGAGTGGCATGCTAATGGGGTGCATGACGTAGACTGGGAAGGATCTATGTGTGATAATCTAGAGATTGCGTTCGAGGATGCAGCGAGCGCCATAGCGAAGCGGATGCGCAAATCTGTTGTTAAGAGCGAATGATAAATGGATCATAGTGCGATGATCGATGGATGAGGGTGTACACCTGTGTCTGCTGAAGCTTTGTTGTGGACGTATGAGCTTGAGGAACTGAAAGAGGCTGTAGGAAAGGATGCAGACGTGCCTACCATCGTGCGAGAGAGGAATGGAAGCAAGTGGACGCAAGACTGAATGAATCTCAAGTCATGTTTTTGAGCGGCGATAAGGGGCATAGCGAAGGACGTGAAGAGGAGAATTGGAAGCGATTTGTGTGCTGTGACTGGGCAGAGGGATCTGGAGCGATGTATATAAGTTGTGGCATGGGAAACGTGATAGGGTAAAGATTAAGTGGCATTAAACGTGGGTGATAGAGTGACGAGTACATGAAAGAGAAGTAGCGCGGATGAGCTAATGAATGCTGCCCGGCAGCAAGGAGACTGGCATAACGCCAGGGGAGTTGGGAGGAAGACAAAGCAGTGTGGAATGGAGCAAGTGAGGGGGGTGGAACGCAGACAAAATTTCAAAAGTGCATGTCGTCAATCATTAATTTTTTTGACCTAGTTAGCCAGGACCCATCGCTAACGGGCATGAAAGACCGTAGGACAAAGATTTAAAGCACAAATATAACCACGGGGGAAGGCAAAGACATGTCTTCTCACACAAACAATATACCAACCACATCGATAATACAACTAATATGGTAGAATATAATTAATATAAATATAATCTTATTTTAGTTAATAATAAAAATCCTCATTGATTAATGGTGAGAAACTTAAAATAAGATTAAGAACGTATATATGTAATATACATACAAATATATATATATATGGTATATATATATATATGTGTCAAAGGTTGTTCCCGAGACACTTCCCTACACTTATTTGCCATATCCCGAGACATTTGCCAGGCCTCGGCCTGAACTGGAGAATTATATGTCAAATGCAGTTTTCCGGACCGTCCTGGAGACTTATGTATATCCATATAGTGAATTGCATATCTAAACGTATATACATAGGGAAACAGACCAGCATATATAGAATGTCATCTATACTTTGACGACACTATATGTATTCTCCTGGCAATTTCACTGACGTATAAGACATATATATCTCTGCAATGCTTCTCGGGCGATTTCAATACTTGTATAAGATATACATCTTCATTTTACTAATCTTAATATGTTTATGCAATAGTTATTAACTTTTAAATAGGTGCAAGATATATAATATATATATATTAACCTGAGAGGGTAGAGGGGGGGAACACCTTGCACACTTCTTATACCTGAAAATATTTTTATATATAATATCGCTTATAGAAGTAACTAAATAATTAAATAATTATGTATGAAAGCTGTTTACTATGTGAACTCGACTTTCCTCGAAGAAACTCCAGAAGATTCTAGAAGCTCTAGAAACGATAGCGTGATGCAATGCATGATGCACATGCTGAAACGTAACCAACCTGCAAATCGTTATCAAGAATTAAGCGGCCCGTTGCAACAAGCCGATAGCGGTGAGTCAGGTAAAGGAGCACCGCTATCCGCTACTACAATAAAAGACGATTGGGAAACCGTTAGCCCCCGAAAACAAAAACAAAATTGGAGGTCACCTAGGACTTGCATTCGGCGCAGGGTTACACCGCTATCGCTCAAGAGCCATCTCTGCCCGGGACTTAACCGTCGCAATCTCTACCTGGACAATACTCCGGTATTCCCGGCACATCTCTCCTACCCTGGCGGAGCCCATCGCCCGATGGAGGAGCGAGCCCCCCCCTTTTTGTGTATATCAACCCGGTCTCCCCGGCACGGAACGTCAGTGATCCCGCCCGCAGTCAAGAAGTAAGTTTATCCGCAACCACCAATCAATTCCTACGTGGACTCTGAAGACATCGAACCCTAGCCGCCATTTTTCGGATCGAGGTACCGAGGCTCCTCGCTCTTCAACTCAGAGGAAGAACATAAGTACGAAGTTTACCAACCTCAATGACATAAGACACTTGTCTAACCTTGTGAAGTCGCGCGCTTCACATTTAAGCCATTTCACCATTCGTGTTTCTCCTTTGTCTCTCTCCCTAAATAGCTATAGGCGCGACTTGACGCTATCACGCTCGTATCTTCAATCACCTATCCTGTCACTCCCGCGATCCTTCTCTCCTCCTCGCTGCTGCTTCTTTCTTGGTCGCCCAGTGTTGTCTGCTCCGCCGCGTGCTGTGCTGTCTATGTAGGGTAGGTAGGGTTAACCACGTGCTGGGCCTTGCGCGCGTGCACTGCGTCTCTCACAAGGTTATACAAACGCGTGTGGTTGCTGTGCCACTAGTGCGGCTTGTAGTGGTACACTACTTCCTATGTCCTTCTTGCCGCGTGCCACCCAAAGAGCGAGGAACCTCGGACTCGAGCCAATGGCGGCTAGGTCGCATGGCTCAAGCTCCTAATAAATTGCTTTTGTTCCTGATAACTTTACTTCTTGACTGCGGCGGGATCACTGCGTGCGTCCGGACCGGTTTTATATACCCAAAAAGGGGCGCGCTCTCCCCTCGGGCGATGTGCTCAGCCAGGGAGAGAGTTGCCGGGAAGTACCGAGATAATCTGTCCAGGTAGAGATGCGACGTTAGTCCCGGTAGAGATGCTTCCTTAGTAGGATACGGCGTTCCTAGGTTACCTCGCTAACGGTTTCCAATCGTCTTTTATTCTTAGTAGCGATAGCGGGTGCTCCTTTACTGACTCACCGCTATGCGGCTTGCAACGGGCCTTCTTTATTCTGATAAGCGATTTGGCAGGTGGTAACGGTTTTATCAGCATTGCATCATGCATTGCATCACGCTATCGTTCTAGAGCCTTCTAGAATCTTCTGGGATGTTCCTTGCGAGTAAAGTCGAGTTCACATAGTAAAGCAGCTGTCATACATATTAGTTAATGAAGTTTAGTATACTGCTTTATAGCGATATATATATATAAAGTAATTTTCAAGGTATAAGAAGTTTGTGTGTGAATATATATATATATTATATCGTGCACATATTTAAAAATTTAATACTATTGAATAATACATATTTATATTAGTAAAATGAATATGAATCTGTAACATTCTTGAAATCGCCAGAGAATACTATATGTCTTACATCTTGAAATTGCCAGAGATACATATAGTGTTTTCGTCAAAGTAATACAATATGACATATATATATATGTGTGTCTGTTTCCCTTTGTATATACTTTAGAGTAGCAATTCCCTATGTATATACAAAGTCCTTCCAGGAACTGTCCCGGAAACTGCCATTTGACATATAATCCTTCCAGTCCAGGCCGGAAGCCTGCAAATGTCTCGGGATATGTCAATAAGTGTCGGGAAGTGTCTCGGAACAAACCTTGACAAATATATTATATATACAATTATAAAATTTGTATGTATAAAACATTAAGTGTTAATCTTATTTTTTAAGTTTTTTTCACAAATAATAATGGGAATTTTTCTTATTAAACTAAATATATTAAATTTTTTTATATTAATTATCCATATTAGTTAGTATTATAGATGTTTTTTTTTTATATTTTTTTTTTTTGAGAAACTGTCTTAGCCACCAGTTGTTAATTTGTTTAAATTTGTTATACCGTTTTCATGAAATTAGAGATTGTCAGCTAATAGGTAAAAAAATTAATGTGAAAAATGAAATTTTGGAAAATTTTTTCTTTATTTTTCCCCCCAAACCCTTTGTCCTTCAATGCTTTCTTCCCCCAGTCTCCCCGGTATCGCCACGGGTTGCCTTTCTGCCGGGGAAAAATCCCTTTATTTGTCATCCCCGCTTTCTTTCCATGCTTTTCTATCACCCACTTTTAGCAAATTATCTTACCCTAATCAGTTTCCCCTGCACACCTATATACATCGCTCCATTGATCCCTTTCCCAGTCACGCACAAAAAATCGCTTCCCAAATTTTCCCCTTTTTACTTTCGCATTTTTTCCCCTAACTCCCCAAAACCCCTATATTCATTATTCTTTTTTCCCCTCTGCTTCCATCCTCTTTCGCACCGGTAGGCAGTCTGCTCTTCCTACAGCCTTCTCAGTTTTTCAAGCTCATCCGTCCACCACAAACTTCCTACATACAAAAAAAAAAAAAAAAAAAAAAAAAAAAAAAAAAAAAAAAAAAAAAAAAAAAAAAAAAAAAAAAAAAAAAAAAAAAAAAAAAAAAAAAAAAAAAAAAAAAAAAAAAAAAAAAAAAAAAAAAAAAAAAAAAAAAAAAAAAAAAAAAAAAAAAAAAAAAAAAAAAAAAAAAAAAAAAAAAAAAAAAAAAAAAAAAAAAAAAAAAAAAAAAAAAAAAAAAAAAAAAAAAAAAAAAAAAAACCCCCCCCCCCCCCCCCCCCCCCCCCCCCCCCCCCCCCCCCCCCCCCCCCCCCCCCCCCCCCCCCCCCCCCCCCCCCCCCCCCCCCCCCCCCCCCCCCCCCCCCCCCCCCCCCCCCCCCCCCCCCCCCCCCCCCCCCCCCCCCCCCCCCCCCCCCCCCCCCCCCCCCCCCCCCCCCCCCCCCCCCCCCCCCCCCCCCCCCCCCCCCCCCCCCCCCCCCCCCCCCCCCCCCCCCCCCCCCCCCCCCCCCCCCCCCCCCCCCCCCCCCCCCCCCCCCCCCCCCCCCCCCCCCCCCCCCCCCCCCCCCCCCCCCCCCCCCCCCCCCCCCCCCCCCCCCCCCCCCCCCCCCCCCCCCCCCCCCCCCCCCCCCCCCCCCCCCCCCCCCCCCCCCCTTTTCACCGTTTTCACATTCACTTCCTGTACCGTCAATCACGCTCTTTCAACATTTTTCGCACGCTCCGGCCTCTCTAGCTCATTCCACTTTCCGCGTAGCTAAATCCCGACTCGCTCGACGATACACTCATCCAGTTTCCCCTGTAGCGCTCATATTTTTGCACAACATTTTCATCATCTGTTCCTCATTCTCCCACAATTTCTAGATTTTCTCATTTCGCACTCTTTGAAAGTTTTGGTTGTGTCTCCGTAACATGAAGTTACGGAGTCTCCACCAATTACTCTCATACACGCTAGCTCCGCACATCCGCAAACTCTCATTCGCTCCTCATTCTTATCAAGAACAAAGTTAGAGGTTCGAAGGCGACAGATCGCCCTAGTCTAACCATAACGATGCCCAGCTACGACGCCGAAGTTCCTCCGATGACTCGACGGGCACTTCCGGAAACCAAAGCTTGTTGGGTTCCGGGGAAGTATGGTTGGCAAAGCTGAAACGTTAAAGGAATTGACGAAGCACACATGAGTGGAGCCTGCGCTAATTTGACTCACCGGGAAACCTCAGCCAGCCCATACACCGGAAGGATTGACAATTGATAGCTCTTTCTTGATTCGGTGGGTGGTGGTGCATGGCCGTTCTTAGTTTTGGTGGAGGCATTTGTCTGGGTATTTTTCCGAAAAATTTTAACGAACGACTCTATCCTGCTAAATAGGCGTCCTTATGGGATCGCGAAGGCCCCCGGCTTCGCTGGCGGGTTTTTACTACCAATGTACAACAATCTTCTTAGAGGGACAGGCGGCTTCTAGCCTCACAGATTGACATAACATCTGTGATTTCCCTTAGATGTTCGGGCGCACGCGCGCTACACTGAAGGAATCAGCGTTGTTCCCTGGCCGAAGGCCCGGGTACCCGCTGAACCCCTTCGTGCTAGGATTGGTGGCTTGCAATTGTTTTCCCCATGAACGAGGAATTCCCAGTAAGCGCGAGTCATAAGCTCGCGTGATTCCGTCCCTGCTCTTTGTTACACACGCCTTCGCTACGACGATTGAAATGATTTAGTGAGGTCTTCGGACTGGTGCGCGGCAATGTCTCGGCCTTGCCGATTTTCCGGGAAGATGACCAAACTTGATCATTTATAGAAGTAAAAATCGTACAAGTTTCCGTAGGTGACCTGCGGAAGTATCATTAACGTTCCGGAGGTTCCTGCTCGCTTCCGAGAGTCCTCTCGTTGTGGAGAGACGCGCGCTCGCAGCAGTCGGCTACTGATGGATCCGCTGAAAAGGCGCTCTCAGAGAAACAGAAAATAACGATTTGACGGAATTTGTTGTTGTGTTTTGATATAACGACGGACGCGTTGCGCCTCTCTGACCGAACAGTAGTCGGCAAGGCAGATAGCGCGCCCTGCGGGGTTCGCGACGATTCGGAGCAAGAACGCTTCGCGATCACGCCTCGTGGTGTGTGCATTCTCCGGCCACACACACACAGAGCGTCGATTCGGCGTTGTGAGGCCGAACGGTGGTAACTATGTTACTCGCACGCGTGTGTGCAGCACCCACGACTTTTGTCCGAACGCGCCTCCCTCCCCGTTGTCGCAGGGGCAGCGGTCAGCGTGCCGATAACACCGTTGCACCGCTATTGCCGAGCGAGAGGACCCCCATATATTATTATAATCATATATAACCCACAAAAGGGATCAATGATACTTCGACCAATCTGTCAACTGTGTCGTTCCACGGTTTCTTCAAAGAGCTTCTGCCCCTCTCTCCCGTTTCGTGAGATACGCTCCGAACGAAAACACACAACGCTATCTTTGTGCCGTACCTTCCCTGGCGCGGATGCGCGGTCGCTCGCGTCCTTGGACGGCGCGCGGACAGGCTATCGAAGAGCCACCACGATTATTCTCTCTCTCCGTCCGAGAGAAGAGACCACGATGGTTGAACTAGAAGCGCCGTTTCCCTTCGCGAACGCCAAAATTTTGGGCGAACGATTACCCTGACGGTGGATCCTTGGCTCGCGGGTCGATAAAACGCAAGCTAATTGCGCGTCAACTAGTGAACTGCGACACCTGACATTGACATTTCGAACGCACATTGCGGTCGCACGGATACAATTCCCTGACCACGCCGGCTGAGGGTCGTTTTAGTACCCCCTAAACGCTTTCGTCCGCAAAGCCGGCGCACGGCGCACGAACGCGGGCGACCAGAGAATGGCGCGCGCGTCGCCTGTCCCTGTGCAACGCGTTAAACATGGGCGAACGAGCGTATCGTTGGTGACGTTCGCCCGAGTTGTCTGTGCCCGCGCCGGCCGGCCGTTTGCAAATCCTGGCGTCGTCCTGAAATGACACACCGAAAGAAAAAGGATGAGGAGGAGAAGCGCACAAGCGTGTAAAACGTTGGCGAACGCGAGCAGAAATCTGCGCGAATTAAGAGGGGGAAGCGTGTGTGTGTATCCACGTCGTGTTTGTACGCGAAGAGTCCGAGGAGACTTGGGATGAGAGTAGAGCGCGCGCGAGGGAGCAACAAACGGCACAAAGGTCAGTACGGTGAATGGCACGCTTTTCCCTAGAGCGGCGCGTGCTTCGTTTTCCTCCCGAAATAGGTATTCGCTGTCTCACCGTCCTCCTCTCCGGACATCACACAGAGACCGGACTGCTCGCGCACTCGTGCCGCTCTCTCGGGGCGATAGCGCTCGCGCTCTTATGCGAGCGCCCTTGCCCGCACACTAACGGTATACGGATAAATATACGGCGCGTCGTCGTCCGGCGGAGAGAGCATTCGTAATCCTTTACCGCTCTTTACGAGAAGGGTTTTGAAATCGGACCGACCGCGTGTCCGCGTCCACGAACTTTTCGGTAAAGCGAAAAAATGGGACCGGCGCGCCGCGCGTGTAACTCGCTATCGATTCCGCCCGAATTTCGTATATAAAAAGAAGGGAGAAGCCGAGAATCTCGAACCCAGCCGATATATCTGTCTCCATACCACCAACGAGTGTGTGTGCTGTTTAGTCGCCCCGGCGATTTGCCTTGCGCGTGTTCGTGTGTGCCCGCTGCTCTTCTCTCGTTCGACGCTCTCTCTCTCTCCTCTTAAATATATATTATAGAGGATAGACGACTGATGAGCGACGCGGAGGAGCAAACGGCTACAAAACTCCTATGCACACCTCAGAGCAGGCGAGATTACCCGCTTGAATTTAATTCATATTATTAAGCGGAGGAAAAAACTACCAGGATTCCTTAGTATCGGCGAGCGAACAGGCAAGACCCATCCCGAATCCCGCGGTTCCGCCGCAGGGCAATGTGGTGTTTGGGAGGATCCGCCCCCCTTATCCCGATGTGCCGCGTCCGCGTCCAAGTCCCCATCTTGAGATGGGGCCACTTACCTGAGTGTGCCAGGCCCGTAGCGACCGGTGCGCGCCTCGGGAGGATCTCTCCTTAGAGTCGGGTTGCTTAGAGTGCAGCTCTACAGTGGGTGGGGTAACTCCATCTAGGCTAAATACACCACGAGACATAGCGAACATTACCGTGATTTAAAGTTGAAAGAACTTTGAAGAGAAGTTGTGAGTACGTAAACCGTTTCAGGGTAACCTAAGAAACCCACAGATCGAACGGGGAGATCATTGCACGCGTCGCTGGCTTCGCGTCGGTCGGCGATGTCCCTCGGAGTCCTTGCTAGCTCAGTGCTCGGTCATGGCTCTCCGTGCGCCGATGTCCTGGCGCCGTCGTCGTGCCTTCTCCCCAATTAAAACGTCCGACCCTCTGGGTGCCGGTCTACGGCCCGGTGGCGTGTCTTTTCTCGTCGCCGGTAAACGGCACGCACAACCCTCGGTCGCCGGCCGTCTGCTCGGCGGTACGCGCAAGGTAGCAGGCCGCACGTCACGGTGCGTCGAGACCGTCGCAAGTCGCGCGCCAACTGTAACTCTGAGGTACGGACTTCCGCTCGTCCCCCGTCTGGCCCCTGTTTTTTGGTATAGAGGATGTTTTGAAAAGGACAGTACGGTAACACCTTCGCAGGCCTGCGACGTCTCCCCGTCGCGCTGAGCCCGATCCGTTCGGCGACGCTACTGCTTTGGGTACTCTTAGCACCCGTCTAAAACACGCCCATGGAGACTAACATGTACGCCAGTCTTGGGCACTTGTCGCGAGACCTAAAGGCGTAATGAAAGTGAAGGTCCGGCCTGGCCGTCGACCTAGGAGTATGGGCCGTCGCGAGGCGGCCTCGCACTCCGTGGCGTCTCGTTCTCATCGCGAGAATATGCGCACCCCGAGCGTACACTTTGGGACCCGAATAGATGGTGAACTCTTCCTGTCAGACTAATTCAGGGAAACCCTGGGAGGGCCCTTTTGCGTTTTTGGGGCGGGGAAATCGATCGCGGAAAGGGGGGTTTTTGGGGGGAATAAAACAAAACCCTCTAATTTTGGTTCCCTCCAAAGTTTCCCTCGGAAAACGGGGACTCCCGTTCCGCCGGAAAAGGGGCGAGTCTCACTGGTAAAGCAAAAATTAGGGGGCCCTTGGGGGCCAAAAAGACCTCAACCCCTTTTTAAAAATTTAAAAGGGGGGGAATCTCTGGTTTTTTTGTTTTGAAACCACAAAATCTTTGGAAACAAGTCCCAAATGGGCCCCTTTTTGGAAACAAATGGCCGGGGGGATAAAAACCAAAAGCGATTTAAAGGGGCCCCCAAACCCGCCATGGGACCCATAAAAAGGGGTTGGGTTCTTAAGAAGCAACGGGGGGCCCTGGAATGGGAAACCGCTAAGGTTTTGAAAACTCACGGGCCCAAGCAACTACCCCAAAATGGTGGCGCTTTAAGGTCAGCCTATACTCTGCCTCACGGCAAAGGGGGGGGGAAGGGGGGGGGGCTTTTTGTCTTCCCTGCGTCGTCAAAGCCCTGCATAAGGGGGGGGGGACGGGTAAAACGCAAAAGGGTCGGGGGGGGGGCCCCCTGGAGCCCCCGTGGGGGAGTTTTGGGGGGATTTGGAAACTCCCGCAGGCCCGGGGACTGCGGGGAAGGGTTTTTTTGAAAAGCCGTTTTGCCCCCCCCCCCAGTCAGTTATCCTAACCCCGGAAAATCCCCTTTTAAAGGGCGGCGTAAAATATACTCGTGTCGAAAAATAATTAAAAAAATTTAAAAGAAAAACACACCCCCGGGCGGGGAAAAAGGGGAAACCGGTTCCTTTTCCGGGGAACCCCCGGGACGGAACCGCATAAAATTTTTTGGGCCCCCGAAAATGTTTGTGGGGGGAAACCCCAAAAAGAAACCCGGAGACCCGTGGGAGATCCGGGAAGATTTTTTTTTCTGATAAACGTTCGAGTTCCCGAAAAACCCCCAGCGGGAGTTGGGGGTTTTTTTAAAGCGGGGACCGCATTTCGGCGGTGTCCGGTCCCCTTCCCCCCCGGGCCCTTTAAATCCGGGAGGGCCACGTGGGGGGTGTCGCGCCGGTTCGTACCCCCAAAAAGCAGCAGGTTTTCCCCCAAAGGGCCCCTGTCATAGAATAATTTGGTAAGGGGAAGGGGAAAAATTTGGGGGCCCCCAAATTCGGGAAAAAAAGGGTTTTGGGCCCCGGGGCGGGGGGGGTCGGGCTTGGTGGGAAAAAGGGGGCTGGGTGACTGCCGGGGGCCGGGGGGGGGGAACGGTTTCCCGGGTTTTCCCCCCCGGGGGCCGGGTTTCCAGTGGGCCCCTCCTTTGGGCCCCCCCGGTCTTCCTTCTGCGAGGCTTTTCCCCCCGGCCCCGAGCCCTGTGGTCCCTCCCTTTTTGGGGGGCCCCCCCACGCCCCTCAAACTGGCACGGCTAGGGGAATCCACGTCAATTAAAAAAAAAAGCATTGCGATGGCCCTCGCGGGGGGTTTTACGCTTTATTTTTTTCCCAGTGCCCCTTTAATTTTTTCAAAGTAAAAATTCAAACAAGGGGGGGGGTAAACGCGGGGGGAATAGCTCCTTAAGGACTTTCCGTCCGGGCGACCGGCGGATTTTGTGCCCCTTTTCCCCCCCCCCCGTGGTAAGTCGGGCAACCGGGCCCAAAATTTCGGCCGGCGGGGCCCCCAAGGGCTCTGGCTTGGCGGGGGGCTTCGCCCCGTTGGGGGTTTTTTTTGGGGGGGGCCCCCCCCGGGCCCACATAAAACCCACTTCAAAAGGGGAAAAAATATTCTCTCCGGGGGCACCTCGGGCCCCCGGTCCTGTCGTCATTTGTCCTCCCCTAACCCCCAACCCCGGGCCCCTTTTTGGACAGGGCCCCCCCGGGGGGGCCTCCGTCGACAAACCCCCCTCGGCTGCCCTGCCCCTTTTACCCCCTGCCCCTTTCCGTACCCGTGCCCTCATTGCAATCGCGCGTTCAGCACCAAGAACGACTGTTTTTCATCGCGTCGGGGGCACGAGGGCCTATCAAGAGGAAATTAAAGTCGAGAGGGTGAAGCCCAGTGACCTGAGAACAGCGCATGATGGCGAGGGAAAAGGCCTTGGGGTTTTCGAGGCGTTGGGTTTATCACCAACACTGCTCACCGTTGTTCCAACCGTCCCTTTGCTTCAAGGGGTTCGAAAAGGTGGGTACCGACGCCTTGTTGCCGCCGCTCTGGAGGGTCTGTCCGCCACGTGGGAATATTCTTTTTTTTTTTTTTTTTTTTTTTTTTTTAAATCACCT
>NW_028189546.1:0-19616 GCF_048542155.1 Nylanderia fulva
ACAACATTTCTTAAAAATAATAGCAGAAAATAAACTGTCACCTTTTCCTAACTAATAAAATTTTATCATTATACTAGAAATGTGTAATTCTAATAAACATTGTTGCAAAAAAGTGTCTAATACAAATGTCTTATTTGCAAAAATCGGAGAGACGAAAAAAATACATATATTATGGTTGCGTTCTCACGGGAATGGGCGATAGAGGGGCCCATTTCATTCTATATATGCATAAAAATGTTTTGTATATTATACAATATTCTGTTATATTATATAAAAATATACAGCTAGTTATTTGAATATATTTGCTATTTTCTCAATTATTGATAAGAGAAGAAAAGCGAATTGTGCGTACTGCATACATTGTAATTTATAGAAAATTACAGGTAATATCAATATACGTACCATACACGTATGCTTATACCATACACGTATGTGTATACATGTATGTGTATATGTATTTGTATATGTATATGTATGCATTTATGCATGCATTTATATATGTAAGAAATATATACATATATATACATGTATATAGATGCATATATCCATGCATAAACATATATATAATATGTACATGGCGATTAAAAAATCTGGCAATGGCCAATTATCTCTGAAAATAGTGGTCTTATGAAAAAAATACTAAAGGTGTTGACTTTTACCTAGGTGTCAAATTTTGAGATCATTTATAGGTCAACTTTTTAAAATCCTTTATTTTTTATTAGATATTCTTGTAGCTTATCTCGACAGCTTTCCAAAGCATTATAATAAAACATTTTTTCATGAAGTACTTTTTGAATTATAAAGATTCGAAGCAATTGTTTGACATAAAATTATATTTTTGTAAAATATTCAGTTTTACGTTATCATACTTTTTATTTTTATGCACATAATAATGAGACCAATTTGGTGTAAAGAAAATGCACCCAGCAAACACAAAATATAACTGCTATATGTTACATGTATATAATACTATATAACGTGCATGTTACATGTTACATATACGGTAATTTCTCACTCATAGATGTAACATTTGTAATATGACATATGTTATTTATATATTGTAATTACATCCCAGATAGCATCGATATTGTAGGATGCCGAAAGATAATCTTTCGCTAAGTCACTATCCTATCTAGGATATAATTACAATAAATAATAGAATCCATAAGTGGGAAATTACAACTAACGTGTATGTTACATGTTACATGCACGTTATTTACGTGTTATATAGCAATTATAATGTTTGCTGGGCAGTTGCTTCTTGAAAATTACATACGTCTTTTGCAACTGTGTTTTCTTTGCACCTATTGATTGGTCTTATTATTCCGTGCATAAAAAGTATAAATGTATAATGAAAATTGAATGTTTTACAAGATATTGTCAATTTTATAAAAGAATTGTTCACTTCAAACCTTTATAACTCAATAAGTACATCAAAAAATATTTTATTAGCGTTTTGGAAAATTCTCGAGATAAGCTACAAGAATATCTAATAAAAATAGAGGGTTTTGTTTAATAAAAGTTGATCTTGAAATGACCTCTAAATTTGACCCCTACGTCAAAGTCAAGGTCACCATAAAATATCTTATTTTTCCTAGAAACAATTTTTAAATGGCCTACCCTGTATAACAATATAAAATTATATAGAAATATATAAAATTATACATATAATTGCAAAATTAAATATGAAATATGTCTATATATAATTAGATAAAAGAGCTTTTTATATGCATATACTTATATAAATATATATATATATATATATATATATATATATATTGTATATTTAATAAATAAGTATTCACATATATAAATATATATAATGTTTCATATATAACTTGACATGAGATTATACATGAACTTCATAATTTATATATAAATAAATTTAATTATATATAAAATAAACATATTTCACATATAATTATGTATAATTATATAATTAGGGGTAAACAATATAGTGATTGGCCACTTAAGCAAGATCGCAAAACAAAAATCGAATTATAAACCTGAATTCAATAATTTAGAGAAAAAAATCACTAGTACTAATCTCTGTGAAAAATAATAATAATCCATAATAAAATAAAATCCATCATAAAAATTTAGGAATTAATAAAAATTATGTAAAAAAAACTCTTGTCAAAAAAGATAATCATTGGCTATATTAACACAGTTATTGTACAACAGTGCGATAGTGATTGGCCTCTATCCATGCTAGAATGAGTAAATATATATACCTAAAAAAATCATAAAAATGAAAAGGTCAGGCCATGTTCAAAAGAAGGTACTCAAAAATTTAAACGATCTAATAATAAATTATCACGAAAAGTAACTGATATGTTATTCAAGGTGCCAGTTCAAAGTGAACATACGTAAAGTGTATATTATCTAAATTTAGTAATAATATATTACCATGAAAAGTAACTGTGATATTTTATTCAAGGTGCAAGTTCACATTGAATATACATACATATAAGTAAAACTGATTACAATTTGATTCTAGAAAATAAGTGCGATATGTTATTCTTAGTGCACAAAATATAATAGTCGTTTATAGAGATTTGATTTGAAATTTATACTAGCCCGTACAATGAAAAATAATTGCTCGTAATTCCAGAGTACCAATTTGTTAATGACTCAGAAAAATAACATGGCGGCCTGCTCTCAAAAAATTATGATGTTTCTCGATGTCCATTTAGAAATAATGTCGAAGCTCTTACAGGATAATTACTACAACATTTGAAATACGAAAAGTATTACATTAGAAGAAGATTAGATTAGAATAAGGATTCAACGTATTTTTAAAAGCTCTACACACACAACGAAGTGAATATACAAAACTATATACAAATACCTTTTTTCTTCTGTGTTTCTGAAGAAAATTGTAAGTCAAATGAAACCTTGCACTTTGAGAACCATGTCACTTACTTTTCAGAGTCAAATTGATAAATTTTTTTTGTATTATATATTTTAATGATATTTATTTCTCACTTGTATCTTGAATAATTAATATGTAATTTTTTATTGTATATTACGACAAATAATCAGTAAACTATTTAAGCGTATAGCTTTATTGTAGTTGACCTGAGAACTGTACATTTATAAATTTTACTTAATATACACCCGTTTCGAGCAACAAAGCAAAGTTTTCTGATCAATAACTTACTCCCTGAAAATACGGTATAACACAAATCGGAAGTTGATACAAAAATTCGTAATTTTAGTAAAGAAAGATTGGAGATTTTTAATTTATACAATTTTCACAACTCTTATTTCAATTATTTATTCTACCCATCGAAAGTTTTTTGAGAGCAGGCCGCCATGTTATTTTTCTGAGTCATTAACAAATTGGTACTCTGGAATTACGAGCAATTATTTTTCATTGTACGGGCTAGTATAAATTTCAAATCAAATCTCTATAAACGACTATTATATTTTGTGCACTAAGAATAACATATCGCACTTATTTTCTAGAATCAAATTGTAATCAGTTTTACTTATATATATGTATATTCAATGTGAACTTGCACCTTGAATAAAATATCACAGTTACTTCTCATGGTAATATATTATTACTAAATTTAGATAATATACACTTTACGTATGTTCACTTTGAACTGGCACCTTGAATAACATATCAGTTACTTTTTGTGATAATTTATTATTAGATCGTTTAAATTTTTGAGTACCTTCTTTTGAACATGGCCTGACCTTTTCATTTTTATGATTTTTTTAGGATATCACTTACTTTTTAAAGTACAGATATATAGAGCAGCTTTCTAGTAATTCAAGTATCACAAATATATGTATTTTCGATTCTTATCACATAACTTTGTATAAGTAACAATTTATGCAATACAGTTCAAAATAATTGAAATATATGGTATATATGTACATATATAAAATATATAATTATATTATAGTATACATATATATTTTATTTAATCATATATGTAAATGTTTGTATAATTGTAATAACTTTTAACGATACATTGCACATTTATTTCAATTGCAACAGAATGAATTTATATTCTTGTATGAATATTGAAAATAAAGAATGGGCCCCTCCATCGCCCATTCTCGTGAGAACGCAACCATATATTTTTCTTCGTCTCTCCGATTTTAACACGACATACATATTTCTGTCTGATAATTTTTTTCTTGATGATACTTTTTAAAATGTCATAAAGCCTAGGTCAAATTAGAAACTTATTGCACTCGTTTTAATGCAGCGCTTACAGCAGCTTTTATAAAGCTCCAGAGCAGCCGATATTTTATTTTGGCGCTTACGGCAACTTTTATACAGCGCTAGAACAGTTGATGTTTTAATGTAGCATTTACGTAGCCTTTATACAGCGCCAGAGCAGCCGATGTTTCATTTCGGCGCTTACGGCAGCCTTTATACAGCGCCATTATTTAATCTGTTCTAAGAACAATATGTATGCCCCTTGTGCTCCTTTGGGCCATTTTTTCTTGAACACTTCCATATTATTAGAGTAATACCATTCCGATTTTGTGTCAGCTCTCAACATACACGTGTAGTGATCACGATTCATTTCTTCACCTTCGTGAAATATAGCGCTTATTAGCTTGTACTTTTTTTTATTAATCGTGATATTACTCGTCGGCACGGCGGTTATCCGATTGTTGATAATTTTTTAGAAGCACCGTTTACAAAAGTATATAAATTGAGCTGTATTACTACGACGGATAAAGTTGATTCGATTACGGTTTTCTTTTTCAACACGGTGCCCTTACATTCGTTACAATTGCCGTTTATCGTTTCCCATTTAGAAAATTCTACATTAATCAAACTTTGTAGAGTGACACCTCTTTTCCTTTTTAATGTCGAATGTATAGGTAATATTAACAAACTACTGCTTTCCAGCTTAGTTACATTGTAATTACATTTGATATTTGAGCAACATGTTACGTGCTTTAATTCGAGTTTTAATACACCATTGATGTCGGAATACGTCGATATTAGAGCCGTAAAAAATTCCGAAACATCTTGTTGTGTTCGTTCTTCGAAGCGTTTTCCGACAGATCTTCTAACCGCTTGAATGTTGCAATATTTACGTTCACCATACGCGCAGATAGCATCAATCAATGCATTCGATGCTTTATTTTTCAGTATTTGTTGCCTAATGCGTACGCAATGAAACGCACATTGTAATATTACATTAGCGTAACACGAAACAGCATCGTTATTGCAAAAGCCATATATTTTCCACGTAACTATACTTTCTGGTTCCTCACAATCATAATTCTGCATATCATCAATGATATTAGAGATATCCCATCGACGATCGTACATTTTCACAACCTTTTTCTCGGACGGATTGATTTGTGGCAGTTCAGATTTGAATATAGATCTCAGTCGATTATATTCTACAATGGCTCTCGAGTTTGCTTTAACTGATGCTGGATTGAAATTTATCAAATGTAGGCCTTCCAATTTACTTACTCGTGACAAACCTACATAGGCTTGACCATCACTGAATACAGTCGTTCCTAAATCCATTATTGCATTGTTACATGTAATTCCTTCTGTTGAAGATTCGTTCTTCGGATCGAATCCTCGAGGACGATCGAATTTTCTAGAATGTTTTTTGTTAAATTCCTTAGTGTTTACGCCAAGGAACACGTGAAACAACGTGTACACTCGCCGCTAATTGGCGTGTGTACATCGCCTGATTTTCCGATGTCCAATCGAGGACCCCGATCGGCTGCCGCCCTAACGAGAGCTCCGAAATTCGCGCAGCCCTCGAGTCAGTGCTCGAGAGAGCGAGCGCCGAGAAACATAAGTCTAGGTACGCGACGAACTTGTAGAAAGTGAATAAACTAAATTAAAACCGTTTCAAAACGCTACAATTATTTGATCACGTTAACCGGCATCCTACAACGTTAAATCTTATACATATAAAAATGGTCCTTCGAGCCGGATATTAAAAACCGATCGAGTGAGTGATAGTGAAATCGCGAAACGAACGGGCTCCTTCGTTCGTACCTTATTCGAACAATTGACAATTTCTGCCTCGTGTGCTATATCGGGGGCAGTAAATTTTAAAAACGCAGTGATCCGCGGCAAGAGAATACGCTAACTACGCGTTCTCGTTTGAGTAGAAAAACCCGTGTGCGGTATGAGACCGCCTTACAGACAACAATCCGCGCGCGCGCTCATAAACAGTCCTATCTTCTCTCTCCTCTCCTCCTCGCTCTCTCCTCTCCTGCTCTCTCTCATCTCACCGCTCCATCTCGCATGATCGTCTCTACGCCTCTCCTCGCACCTCTTCCAATCCTTTGAAAGCGAGATAGACTGTATCACGGCCCGCGCGCTCTCCTGGTCTCTCGTCGCGCGCTCGCTCTCTCTCTCTCTAGCTTCTTCGTGCTCTCTCTTCCTCTCATCCTTCCTGTCGCTCGCTTCCTATCCTCTTGCGCTTCACTGTCCACTGACTTAATCCCGGCGCCCCTCACGTAACCCTGTGTACAATCAGATTTCTTCATTGAGTAGACAAGAATTTCGTCCGACGTTGAAGTGTCTTTGGCATTGCAAGCGACGCTGCCGCTATCACGCGCTTTGCATCGTGCATTCGGACGGCAGTTAAAAAACGCCGTTCGAGATTAGTGACTGCAACGTGTACTCCGCTACTCGCGCTCAGTGACTCTCAACTCTCTTGCCGCGCCGCTATCACCGCCGGTGATTTTTTTAATTGAGTGCGGTGAACATACGCGAGTTTATCCTCAAGCGTGCCGCACAGCACGGCGCCTTTGCGTTACGGTATTCGCAGATGAATCTCAATGATTTAAATCGTGACTCGTACTGATTAACAGTGCTCTCAGTGAACGTGCGCCGCTATCAAGCGCAACCGCACCGTGTGAATCTTAACCGTGGCATTTTTCTCACTTGACTTTTGATCTCGCAGACCGAAGTGTAAACGACCGCTGAACTCCGCTATCATCTCGTACGCGTCGTGCATCTCCTCTGTGACTCTCCTCGATCATCTTGGTGAGTTTCGACGTTTCTAACATTTTAAAAGGTGCGCGATCGCTATTTATATTTCGACTCCGCTATCACGCGTCCCCGTCGTTCATCCTCTGTGCCCTCTTCGATTATCTTGGGGTGTTGATTTTCCGAGTCGACGTTTCTAAACATTTAAAAAAGTGCGCGACTCTCGCTAGTTTCTACGCCGCTTCACACGCTTCCGCGTCGTGCTATGCTCTTGAATCGGTGACGCGATCATTCCCTGTGATTTTCGACGTTCTACAAGATTTAAAAAACCACGGGATTTCAATTTCGGGACGCCGCTATCACGCGCCACGCAATCGCTTCGTGTTAGAAAGACAGCCGATAACGGCTAACGAGACGGGCGCTAGCTCCCGCGCTCCGGAAAAACCTGCTCTCTCTCTCTCTCGCTCGCAATCAGCGGGCGCTTTCAAGTCCGCGCTCGCGCTTGAAGAGGTTCGCTTCATTAGCGATAATCGATAAACGATTCAACAATCGGCATCGATAATCAATGTCGCACTGGTCGTGATTTACTGCTCATCGAGCATGGAGCTTGTATTGACGAGATCAAACGATATCTCGTCACTTCAAGAAGCTGGCCAAAGCCAACGTGGACCGTCGCCAATGACGCGAATAGGCTTGCCATTTGGAGGAGCACTGGGCCCCTGGCCTCGGCCTTCATGTCACACTGCTGTCAAAGACGACACGGCGCAGCAACGACCTTGCCGTTTTTTCATTTCACTCTGGAAGAGTTCCTGAAGCCTGCCGGATGTCTATCTAAACAATCGACACGGGCCGATCTGCGCAGATACTATAAGTCGATTATCTATCTCCTAATACAATTCCGTTTACAACCCGATCTAGTTCCGATTCCTTTCCTCCGTTTCCGCGAACACATCATCATTGCTTCCATTGCCACGCACGCGCTGGCCAAAGTTTTCTGGGAAATTAACCGGATTGGAAAATTTCCGAAACATTTTCGCATACTCCTTTTAGTAAGTAAACGACCTTCTTTTCAAATTCAAAAATTTCATTACTTCAACGAGCGTAACGGGAGACTCTTCCTTTCTGATCACTATTTAAAATTCCGATGCGAATTCGAATCTGCCTGCAATTTAACCAATTAATACTAACCGACGATAAGCAAGCGTATCTATGCTCATTGTCCAAAAACAGCGTGATTTAGCCTTCCGGTAATGAAAAGCGATATTGTCACGTTTTGCGAAAATTCCGCGCGACCGTGTCTTCAATCGTTTAGGGCCGCGTTAACAAATCTCTCATCTGTCCCGTATAACAATGGGACACCATTCTTGTTTATACAATACGCAAAAGTTTAAGCGCGAGAACACGTACCCGAATGAATTAAGGCGAATCAATAACGACAGGTAGCCTTCTCTTATCATGAGCTTAATGAGTTTTTAACTCCTCCTAATACGCAGGGATTTGTCACTTTGCCGATTCAAGCAAGGACTAAACCGGTTTTTTCGAAAATGAGAAAACCGCGTTTAACGTAAACCCCAACGTGACCTGCTTTAAAATTCTTTTTGTTGCTCCGGTATCATCACGTTTCGAATGCGAGGACACGGACGAAAGAAGTCCTCACAGCGCTTTGTCCTCTGCGCCAGCATAAACTCTGCTTTAAAAAACATGCTTAAAGTCCGGCGACATTTCCCGTCAAATGCCCTAGGCAAAATATCGGTGCAGAACAATGTCGTTGCTCGCATCCACATTGCTGCCTTCAGCGGTCAATCAAAAGTGCCTCCGATAACTTGGCCATTTCCGAGGGCTAACTATCTCCGAATCAGCGTCCACAAGCGCATCTCAATGCGTACTACTAATCAAAAACGGCGGTCAATACCGATGCGGCCGTCCAGATAGTAACCACCGCCTACCGGCCGGCGGCCGCGCCCACCCCTCAGCTTCAGGACATCCAAATGTCCTTTTGGCGACCGCATGGGTCACCCTCCACACCGTTGAGGGTCGCTGCTTAAAGGTTCTCGCGTTGTTGAATCAAGGATCCACTTTTTAGCTTTATATCAGAATCGCATTCTCAACAGGCGTTGCGACTCAAAACGAACGGCAACGAGCCGATTACAAATTAAATGCTTCGGCGAAAAATCACGGGTAACTGCGAAATCGCGCGTAAACTACAGTGGCCACCCCTTGTGCTCAAGCCGACCGAGCTTTCCTTCCTTCTTACTGCTTACATGTTTCAACGCATTACTTCATAGCTGGTTGTGGCTGCACGCTGCCTCGCTGATCAGCCCTTCTATCGTGGCCTCATTTACAACCCGGGTCTATCGAGGGGGGGTGTGAGAGGGGGGGATATAGGAGCTAGAGGGGGGTAAGTGTAGGGTGATGGGGACTTTTGCTGACCCTTATCGTCCATTCAACTCAATTCTTTGTTTGATCGTGTGCTGACCTTTAACGGTCGCTTCTGAAGCGGATGGTCCGTCTCAAGGTCCTACTTGGAACTCCGCAGCGCAATTGACCCGCTCTCGGGTTGGTCCTTGTCCGGCCCCACAAATAGTAGGGGCCCTCCTACTACTTCTCAAGCATCTTTATTAAACTGCGTGTATTTGGAACAAAGCACGCACTCTCTGCTACCAAAGTATCTGGGAGATGAGGAATCTCGCGGCCTGTCCCCCTCACGGAGGAGGAGAGGTGCGAGGCTCATTTCATCGCCAACCATACGTACCCATCGTAACCCCAGGAACGCTATGCTGTATTCGAATTGTCCCTTCAGGCAATGAATTTCCCCGTAAAATCGGTTTTCCTTTGCACATTGCAACCTCGCTTTATAATAAAATGGAAGAACGCTACGCGGCGTTGTCCCTGAATGAACTTCACTCGCATTACAAGGTCTTACGAGAGTACAATTCGATTCGCCGTCGGTGTCCTGAGTAATGTGGAATTATCTGACCTCTCCGAGTTCGAGCCGGTATATATTCCTCATCAGATCATCCCGTTTGCGCGACTCGATTGCAACTACGAAATTGCGCGTTGTCTTCAATCAACGCTTCTTTCAAACCGAGTGTAACGGCGTATCCGTTACTACGCCCTCGCGGGGCCGATCACCCGCCCGCCACTTGATGCTATGTGTGCCTAAGATGCGCCCCTAAGCACAAAATCACAACTGATATCACGGGTCACTCTACCCCGGGGCGCCCCACTCAACCCCCAGAGGCGCCCCACTACAAACGCCGGCGTTTACCCCCCCACCACAGCCTCGATGTTAGAGTGGGTGAACCGCCGGCCAAGGGTCTATAAGCCGCGGGTCGACGATGAGCCGGCACCAGTCTGTTTCCGGACCTCCTAGCCAGGCAACGCTTTCGTCGTTTTTACTACGTACACAGTGGGACGTTCGTCCTTGTTTCCCGTTTTCTTGCCTGGCCTCCTTACTGTAGTAATCGGGCACGGGTTCATCGTTGTTACGGGGGCCGGGTTTCCCCGGTTTCTCCCGGTCCGTTCCTTGCTACAAACTCGGGCAACGGTTTCTCCGTTGTTACGCCGTGTTTCCCTGTTTCCGTCTCCTTCTCTTCTGCTACACAACGCCGGGCACCGTGGTTTCCTCGTTGTTACGCGCCGTTTTTCCCCGGTTTCCCGTCTCTCCTGCTACAATTCCTCTTTCCTCCTGCTACACTCGGGTGACGGGTTTCCTCTTCATTCCGCCCGGGTTTCCCGTTTCCTTGTTTCGTCCTGCTAAGCACAGCGCCGGGCACCGGGTTTTCTCTCGTTGATTACGAACGGGCCGGGTTTTCCCGGTTCCGGTCTCTTCTTTCCTTCTACAACGCCGGCAACTGGTTTCTTCTCGTTTTACGCCGGGTTTCCCGTTTCGTCTCTTCCTGCTATACACCGGTGACGGGTTTCTTCTCTCATACGCCGGGTTTTCCCCGGTTTCCCGGTTTCTTTCTGCTATAGGCCTAATACGCCTCCGTACACCGTTACTCTAAGTTATAAAATATACCTCGGGAATTTGTAAATCTTTTCTGACACAAACACCCGCTACCGGCTATACCCTCCTTATTTTTGTTTATAAACCGATAGTCAATAGTTTTCCCTCTATTTAGGGCTTTTATGCCAACAACATTCGTTATAACGATTCGTCCAATAAGTTTTCTCTATTTAAGCTTTATGCCAACAATCATTTTGTTTACCTTAGTTCTTTTTGAATAAACCCAAAGCATTGTTAAAAGGAATAAGCGAGTCGAATCTCCCCCTTCCTGCCCGAATCCTGGAACCCTGCGAGCCCGATCCTCGGCGGTCGGGACAGGTGACCGTTTACACATGGCGCCCCCGAACCGGGACCTCCCCAGTGGATATCCCGACTCGCTTAAGCCTATCGCAGATGCCCCGCGTGGTGTAAAATCAATTATCAAAAACCTAAGCTATTGCCTTGGCCAAAAGACACGGAAAATCGATAGCCAGAACTTTAGACGAGGTGTCCTGCGCCGACGCCCTTCCGCCGCCGATTTGTCGGCAAAACCAAACCCGCGCTCGTTTTTTCGTAAACTCACCTACCTTTGCCCCACTATCACGTCGAAATGGCCCACCAGGAAGCCCAACCAAAGACGAGAAGCTACCCACCACCCCAACCGGCGCGGGGAGGTCCACCCCCTACCCTTTTTCACAACCATCCAGATCATGGACCAGATCCGAAAAGGGGGTGCTCCACTTCGAGGGCCAAAGACCCACTGGCATTCCGCGAGCGTACGGAAGATCCTGTGCCTGGTGCTACGGCTACATAACAAAACATACACGACGCCCAGATGCTGTTAGGGGCAGTGCTACCCGAACTCTTACGGGAGACGCCCCTGCTTTGGTATCGCAACCGTCCATCGATACACATAGCCCAGCTGGGCCGACTTTTCTCAAGCTGTCCTCCCAATACCTGCAACGGGGTATGAGAGACCAAGAAAAATGAAAAGGACGATCCATGGACGTCAACAAACAACGCCCTAAAGATCCTTCCCAAAGTACTCCACCGTGTCCTGACCATGATGCGGCGCCGGGGCCGGGGGATTTCCCGCCCCCCTAGAACCAACTGGAAACAGCTCGAACGAAAACATGGATCCGAGTAACCATGGTCCATCCCGTCGGGGGGGACGGTGCTCAGGCGTTTCGGGGACTGAGCATCCGAAGCCAACACCGAATACGAGGAGGCCGACCGCCGACGAACAGGAACGACGAAGGGACTTGCCGCAAAGCCCACCCCGGTTTTGCTCTTCCATCCGCGGTCTACAGTCGGGAGGAATGTTGCTGGAGTGCAAGCAACGAGGACATACACGCCCTGCACTGGCCAAGCGACCCCTCCGAAAAATTCTTCTGCTCGAGCTGTGGCAAGGACGGGGTCCTCCCTCACCCGTGACTGCCACCACCCCGACGGGAAACGGGGTGCGGGCCGGAGACGTGCTCTGGCCGGGGTTCGTCCAGCCCCACTCGGCCTAAATACCACCCGAAGACCGGCACCTCCGGATCCAGATCGCCGGACAACATTTGTGGGGCCGTCCTCGATTCCGGCTCAGAAATCTCATTCGTAAACGCTGAAACGGCCGCGCCGAACCTCAACCGCACACCGTCAGCCCAGACTCAAGGCAGCCCACTACGCCTGGCCGACGGCCGCAAGTCCCCCATTGCCGGAGAAGCCATCGATCAACGGTCGAGTTACGAGGAAAATCGTACCGCCACCGCTTCTTCCGTACTACCGACAACTAGACAACGCCGACTAATAGGCATAGACCTCTGGGCGAAATTAGGAGTCGAGCTGCGCCGGGCCCCCAGACTTTCACCGAGACAACACCAAATATTGAATCGCGACAAGCCTTATCAGCCGCAAGAACTACCAGGCGAGGCGCTAAGGCTGCAGGCCTTTTCTAAATCACGAACTTCCAAGTTCGAATCGGTCCGCGGCCCGACCGAACAAAGCGCACACAGACCAAATTCCGGTCGGCTAAACCGGGGCCGCCCCCCGGCCCATTAAACAACAACGATATCGGTTTTCCGTAATCCCGGCCATGCAGCCGTGATCGACCAAGAAGGTACAAAAGATGGAGCCGACGGAGTCATCGAGCCCTCCACCAGGCGCCTAGGAGCTCTCCGATAGTGCTGGCAACGAAAAAGACGGGACTAATACCGATTTTGTAGATACTTCCGACTTCCGCGATTAATAACTGCGGGGGGGCCTCAGAAGATGCATACACCGCTGCTCAACATGCCTCCACCTTATATGAAGCTCGAGGCCGCACACTACTTGTCCACTTTGGACCTACGCAGCGGGTATTGGCAAGTGGTCCACTACTCCGGATAGCCGCCCCGCAACCGCCTACACGGTGCCAGGGGAGAGTGCTGATGCAGTGTTCCGCGTCATGCCATTCGTACTGCATTCGATCACCGGCCACCTTCCAAAGCTGGCTCGAACCACCGTGCTAGGACCCGATTTGAACACACTCCTCGTTCACTTGACGACATAGTTTCGCTTCCCGTACTTTTCGAGAGCACCTAGACCACTTGCCGAAGGTCTTTTCGCCGCCTCATTGACGCCCGATCTCGGCGCTCAACCCAAAGAAAGGTCACTTCTCTCTTCTGGATCTGCCGGCCCCGTCTTCGGTACCCCGAAGCGGCATCGTACACTTTCTGTCATCTGCACGGAATCCGGACGGACCCAAAAAAGTGCGACGATCCTTCACCTCGTTTGCCTGCCCCACACCCTCCGCAGGTTCGGCATTTCTGGGGGACTTCATTGTACCGGGGGGGTGGGAGGGCAGGGAGAAGGGACGGTGGGGTGGGAGGGGGGATCCTGGGATGAAATGGAAATCGGGGGGGGGGTGGGGAGGGGCTGTTGGGGGGGGGCGGGGGTGGGGTGTTAGGGAATGGGGGGGGGGATGGGGGAGGTAAGGGGGGGGTGTCGTGGGAGTGTATAGGGGGGGTGTGGGGTATTCGGGCGATTCACTCGCTGACTTCCCACCTATCGCCCGCGCCTCTCACATCGACTCACTAAAAAGAGAGCGCGCTGGACCTGGGCACAAGAAGAAGAAACCGCGTTCCGGAAACTACAACAAGCCATTATAACCACCGAACCTGTCCGCGCCTGTCATATTTTTGTTTGTTGGCGCGAACCATTTTCTACTACAAGACCGACGCCAGCGCCCACGGGTTAGGGGCCGTATTAACCCAACACCTCGGCGACGGAGAGCGGGTTTATTCGCTTACGCCAGCCGGACCCCCTCAACGCACCGAGAAGATAGAGCCTAAGACGACAACCGAACTAGAGTGCTTGCTGTCGTGTGGTGGTCAAATAGCGCCAGGATGGCGGATACCGCTCGAGGGCTAATACGATTCACCGTCGTGACCGACCACCAAGCTTTCAGTGGGTACAACACAGTCGAGGCCCCTAAACCGTACGACTACCCGCTGGAATGTTCGAATTACAACAACAACATGATTTCGACATCCGTACGTCGGCGGGACACTTAACCAGGTGGCAGATGCCCTCGCTCCTCCCGCCTCCCTTAATCTTGGCTGGTGTGACCGCCGTGGGCCGAATGCGCGGTGTACCGAGCACCTTAAACTAGCCGCAGTCTGAGTACATTCCTACCGATCACCGCGGACGTATAAAATCCATGGATCAACGATTGTACGGGCATATACTCCACGATCTGGCCTTTCCTGTAAAACACCAGCCCGAAGAGCAATTGAAGCTTGCGTGCCTCCAGACCACGAACCCGCCCTGCTTCAGCGAATGCCCACGACCCGGCCTCCGTTCACCTATTCATTGTTCAAAACGTTGGCTCGGGTGGCCCAGCTCATTCCTGGCCGGCAGTTTGGAAATTGCCCGGACGTCCGAGGGTGCCTAATTGTGCGCGCACACAGGCCAGTCCAACAACGACCGGCTGGGGGTCCGGATGATTGGCCACCTCTGTCCCGCGCCACCAGGGAAAACAGCCGCCGTGACCTGAATCGGTCCCCCCTGCCCTCGATCCACTAGGCCATACCTGCTATTAACCATCAAGACCGGTTCATAGTGGAATCGAAATGGTCCCGCTTAGAAAATAAGCCAACCGCCGTAGCCGTGCCCGAGCATCACCGACCGCCTGATTAACCGGCACGGTGTCCGGGTTCGCCCTGGTGTACCGATAACGGGGACTCAGTCGTCGCGAACGCATAAGGCCTTGGTAGCTCCTACGGGATACAACAATCGGACAATCCCCCGTGTACCCCCGCAATTCAATCCGGTAGACGACGAGCAAACCGAACGGAAAACAAGGATCAGCCATACGTAGGCCGGCCACAAAACTGGGACGAGCATCCCCGCCTACAGGTTTCGCCATCACCACCGCCCGACATGAGGCCACCGATCACTCCGGCCGCATCCTGCATGGCCGCGGAGAGCCTCGCTCGCCCACAACAGAGGAATCACCAGGAACCTCACCATCACCAGGACCAAGTCACCCTCCATACCCAGTTGTATTGACTGCCTACAGGTTGTGCCGAAGCCATCCATCCATCCACCCACCCATCCACTCGCATTCCACCACGTGGGCTCTGCCCGGCCTTCCCATCTTCAATAGAAGCCGGACAACAACCTGATGCACGAGACTTGGCACCAGACCGCAGCCTTGGCGAACTCGTCTGGAAACGCTACCCGCCGCCTGTCCAGCAAGGCCAACTGCGTTTTCACAACGAAGCGCCAAGCTGGCCCCGACAGTACAGCGCGGACCGATTACTGTCCGAGGATCCTTATCCCCCGTAATTGTTGACCTCAGGACGCCGAGGACGATGGCAACCGCCACAGTCATGTGCAGGGACCTCAAGGCGGGCAATCCGAGGAAGAGGACGAGTAACCACGGGCGTAGGACCGGGCTCAGTCCGCTTGATTCCTCCAGCGCCATATACCGCCCCAACTGCCACTCGGAATTTCCGAGCCCACCTCCCCTACTGGAAGGACGTTGACCGATACGGTTCGATCGAAAAAAAACAAAACGATTCGTTCGGTCGTTGCCGACCACGTGCGCTCCGCCGTCTCGGAGGGGTAGTGTAAACGGCGTAAGCCGTTACTACCGCCTCAGCGGGGCCGTCACGGCCGCCCGCACTTGAGCTAATTGCGCCTAATGCGCCCCTAAGCACAAATCACAACTGATTAACACGGGTCCACTCTACGCCCAGGGTGGCGCCCCACTACAACCCCCAGAGGCGCCCCACTACAACGGCCTGCGTTACCACCCCCACCACACCATCGAGGTAGAGTGGGGGAACCGCCGGCAGGGTTAATATAACGGCTCGAGGATGAGCCGGCACCAGTCTGTTTCCGGACCTCTCCTAGCCAGGGGCAACGGGCTTCTCGTTTGTTACGACGCCGTTTTCCCGTTCTGGCCTCCCTACCAGTTAGTATCGGGCAACGGGTTTCTCGTTGTTAGTGTACGCACTGGACGCCGGGTTTCCAGGTTTCCGGTCTCTTCCTGCTACAACAGCCGGGCAAGGGTTTTCTCGTTGTTACGCGCCGGGGTTTCCCGTTGGGCCGTCTCTTCCTGCTACACAAACGCACGGCCGGGCAACGGGTTTCTCGTTGTTACGCCGTTTTCCCGGTTTCCTGTCTCTTCCTGCTACACGTTCCGGGTGGACGGGTTTTCTCGTCATTAACGCGTCCGGGTTTCCCGTTTTCCGGTTCTTTTCCTGCTACAACCCGGGCAACGGGTTTCTTCTCGTTGTTAGGGCGCCGGGTGTTTCCCGTTTCCGGGCTCTTCCCCTGCACACGCCGGCAACGGGTTTCTCGTTGTTACGTCCGGGTTTCCCGGTTTCCGGTCCTCTTCCGCGATAACCAAAACACGGGTGACGGGTTTCTGTCATTACGCCGGTTTCCCTGTTTCCGGTTTCTTTCTGCTATAGGCTAGAACGCCTCCTACACCGTAGCTCGAAGTTATAACCGGGGTAATTGTAAATCTTTTCCGGACACCGCTACAGGCTAAAACGCCTCCTTATTTTGTTATACGAGTGAGTCAATAATTTCTCTATTTAGGGCTTAGGCAACAACATTTCGTTAGTACCGAGTAGTCAATAAGTTTCCTCTATTTAGGCTTTCTAATACCACAATCATGTTTGGTTACTTGTTTCTTTTGAATAAACCAAAGCATTGTTAATAATGATAAGCGAGTCTGAATCTCCCCCTTCCCGACCCGAAAATCCTGGAACCGCGCGAGCCGATCCGCGGCGTCGGAAATGTGAAAAAAAACCGTTACACGAGCAATAAGACTTCGCTTAACGATCACTTACTGATCGGTCAGAGACTGCAGCAAGACCTCTCCGCTATATTATTGCGCTGGCGTCAATGGCAATTTGTTTACACGGCGGACATTGCTCAAATATTCCGCTAAATTCTCGTGCATCCGTCTGACGCGGATTTTCAAAGAATCTTATGGCGATCGTCGGCCGATGGGCCGATTGAACACTATCGCCTTCTCACTGTAACGTACGGGCTCGCCTCCCGCTCCGTACCTCGCAATAAGGGTACTGAAACAGCTTTCTCTAGATAAAGGTGATAACTATCCCGCGGCTGTTTCAATTCTCAGCGAGTCCCTCTACGTGGACGATGCGCTCTTTGGCGCGGACGATACGACTTCATTGATAGAAGCTCGTGTCCAACTAGTTGAAATCCTGCAAAAGGGAGGTTTTCAACTACGAAAGTGGGTTTCTAATGCCTCCTCTCTTCTTCAAGGACTTTCGGCTCATCAGCCGGAAGTCACCGATCACTTACTCGTAAAAGAAGATTCTCGGGCTTTCATGGCTTGCTAAAGAGGACGCGTTCAAATTCGTGATAACTCCGTTGAGATCGGTTACGCACACGAAACGTTCCGTTCTCTCGTTCACGGCAAAATTATACGACCCAATAGGATGGGCTGCTCCGGGTTGTTTGTTACCGCCGAAAATCTTGCTACAAGAATTATGGCTTCTCAATGGTTGGGAACTCCCCTCTTCCAGAGGATTTTGCGAAACGTTGGGGAGCTACACCACGTTTTTTGAATCTTGAACCGCGTCCAAAAACCGCGTTGGACCGGCGACTTTCCCCCAAAAAACCTTCGCGTTTCAAAAATTCCCCCGGGGTTTTCCCCACCTTCAAACCGCCTTACGGGGGGGTCTTTTTTATTCGAGTGTTTCCCCTTTGCCCGAATTTTTAAATCACTCTGCTCGCGCAAAAAAAAGGGGCCCCGCCGATAAAAAACCCTAAAAAACCCGGCTTGGGGGAAATGAACGCTTCGTCCTCTCCCGGGGTAATTTTAAATGGACCTTGAAAAATTTGAAATTACCTCCGATTCCAATATAGGAGGACGGTTCGAAACCCCGCCTCGCGGGCTCCAACATCCTCAAAATGGGCCCCCACGGGGCTAAAAACCCCGTATCCGAGGGAAACCCGGGGCGGATTTTCCCTTTTTTGGGGAAACAGGGTTCCCTCCGCATAATCCCGGGGGACGGGGGGCCCGCGCGGCTTGAAACCCCTCAACTCTTTACTCACCCCATGGTTTAAGGGGCCCGAGGGTTTTTAAAAAACCCTCAACTCGGTTTCCGATTCTAAAAGTTTAGCTCCCTCGACCTGTCACCGATCAGCAGGGGTCGGTGGAAAGAAAAAAGGGTGGACCCCATTTCAAAAACCGAGGGGGTTGGGGGAATCCCTATGGTTTTCCACTTGGGGGGCCCAAAAAAAATTGGGGGGCCCTGACTGCCAATAAAATCGCTTTTATTCCAAACGGGAAAAGAAAAAGCGCGTCCCCTTTCCCCCCAAAAAAACCCCCTTTCTGACGCGAAGGGGTTTTTTAGGGCGGAAATTTCTGGTTTTCCTACTGCAACAAGTTTTTTTCAACGGGAAACGCGCTACTTTAAAAAAAACCCGGGGCCCCCCCATACCGCATTCGACCGTTGGGGGGATTGATCCCCCTTTTTTTTAGAGGACCTTTTACTCCCCTTTGCTGGCGGGGGGAAAAAAATTCCCCGCTCAGCTATGACGAGAAAATCCTTTAAAAATTCCGAAAAAAACACTTTTCCGATCTCTTAATTTATCGCGCTCTAAAACCACCCGCCCCCGGGGAAAACCCGCTAGGGTTTTTTCCCCCCGTGTGCGCGTCAGCGATACTGATCATTGGAACCCCAGCTCCCTAAAAGGGGCACATTCAAAATGTTACTGCACTCTCAAGCGGCCCAAATTTTTCTTCTTTTTGGGCAGGGGGGAAAAACCCTTCCCCCCCGCTCGTTTTCACCCCTTTCGGGGCCTTTTTTTCCTCATTGTGGGTTTTCGCGGGCCCCTCCCCGTAATTTCATTGTCGGCAGGGCAAAAGGGCCCAAAGGGGGTATCGCTTGTTTTTTTGTCCCTTTCTAAAAAGGGCGATTCCCCCTCAATTAGGGAAGATTACTCCCCCCCGGCTTTTTTCTTGCACCTTCAAGGTTCGCTAGCGAAGAGGGGCTGGGGCCCGTCCATGTATAGCGCAACGGCACAAATTTTTTTTTTGGGGCCAACCCAACTCCCTCACAACTTTCAAACCTTTTTCGAAAATGCTGTTGGGAAACGCGTCGCAGGCGCAGTGCTTTTTTTTCCCTCCGCCGCTCCAAAATTTCGGGGGCCCTTTGGGGG
>NW_028189547.1:0-19447 GCF_048542155.1 Nylanderia fulva
CCTCCAGCGGTGCGGATGGAGACATGACGGACTTGCGTGAGTCGTTTGGGGAAGCGGCACAGGCTGCGAGTGCTGGCCGGGGCCGTACGTCAAGTTTGAGAGGGATTCACCTCGAAGGTCTCGGCGATGGCGCTGCCACGGATCCAGTTCCTGTAGCGGATAAGACCTTGCTCTGGGATCCTATAACACCTGCAGAGGTAAACAGGATTTCTGTAAGGACTGGCACTGCGCCCGGATGGACCAGATTACGCCGAGGATGTGGAACGCTGTTCCAGCGATTCTTCGTGCGCTTCTGTTCAATCTGCTGCTCCTGGCAGAGACGATCCCCTCGTCAATCGCCACAACCAGAACGGTATTCCTTGAGAAAGGGGGTATGTCCGATCGGCCAGGTCCGACGGAGTACCGTCCTCAGCATAAGATCCGTTATAACAAGACACTTCCACATGATATTGGCAAAGAGATTGGCAGCCCTCGACATCTTCGACAAGCGCCAAAGGGGGTTCCGGCCGGTGGACGGGGTATGTGAGAACGTCACAGTCCTTTCATCCGTGCTTTGGGACGCCCGGAGGCGTTGTCGTTCTCTGCATGTGGCGTGCGTTGATCTGTCGAAAGCTTTCGATACGGTTGCGCACGCTGCTATTCATACGACTCTCGATGAGCTGGGGCTTCCTCGGGAGTTTAGAGAGTACGTAAGGGCTGTCTATTCGAATGCGCTGACCGAGTTGCAGGGGGTCAGCGCTGAGGAAGTGTCGGCCATCATGATTGGCCGTGGCGTGAGACAGGGTGATCCGTTGTCGCCCCTGCTGTTCAATCTGGTCGTAGATAGAGCACTAGGAATTCTCTCGGAGGACGTTGGCTATCGGATTGGGTAACCGGCTTATCAATGCGCTGGGCTACGCAGACGACATTGTGCTCCTGGTCTCTACCAGAGATGGTCTGCAGGAGAACTTGACACGGCTTCATGACGCCTTTATGCGAAATGGGCTCGAGATCAACGCGAGAAAGACCGGAGTGCTGTCCATGGTGGCGTCCGGCAGAGACAAGAAGGTGAAGGTGGACACCACACCTTATTTCACCGTGGGGGGGAGCGATGATACCGCAAAGATCCCTGGTCGATGTCTGGACGTATCTGGGCTGCGAATACACAGGTGCTAGGGAACTCGCAAGCGATCCACCCTTAGCTCAGGCCATCGAGCAACTCACGAGGGCACCTCTTAAGCCGCAACAGCGGCTGAGGTTGTTGCGTGACTGTCTCCTTCCACGGTATTATCACCGATGGACAGTGGGTACGGTCTCGGCCAAAACCCTCAAGGGTAAGAATATCATCGTACGCACCGCGGTGCGACGATGGCTGCGTTTTCCCCATGATGTTCCTGCTGGATACCTGCATGCGCCGATACAGAGTAGGCGGGCTTGGAATGCCTCTATTGAGAACTTTGATCCCAATTCTGAAACATAACCGACTGCAGCGGTTGTGTCGGAGTACTCTACCCGCAGCATGCGCGGCTGCCGAAACCACGTATGTGGCTAGGCAGCTTGTCTGGTGTGAAAACCAGATGCGAGTGCGGGGTCACAGAGTGACTACGACCGCTGAGCTCAGACAGCAGTGTGCGGCCTGGTTGCGCGAGTCGTGCGATGGGAGTAGGACTCAGAGAGGTTGCGGCCTCCAACCTGAGCTCCTACTGGGTATCGGCTGGCGCCGATGCCATCCCAGGTGCCGACTACGTGCACTATCACCACATACGAGCTAACTGCATACCGTCTAGAGCGAGATGCTTCCGAAGTCGTGATGGGCGCGATAATCGCTGTCGTGCCGGTTGTCCCGAAACCGAGACGCCGGCTCACTGCGTGCAACGCTGCTTCAGAACGCACGGAGTGAAAATCCTGCGGCATGACGACCTATGCCGTCAAGTTGGTGGCTATTTACAGCAGAAGGGATGGCGCGTCGATGCGGAACAAGCGTATTCGACGTCTGCCGGCCGGAGGCGGCCCGACCTGACCATCGCTAAGGGTGGTGAGGCAGTGGTCGTAGACGCGCAGGTAGTGTCTAGCAAAACCGCGTTGGAGATGTCCCACGAGCGTAAGGTGGAAAAGTACCGGTCATGTAATGATCTGGCAGCCGCTGTGGCGGAGCGCACAGGAGTACCACGAAATAATGTTCGTTTTACCGCCATTACTATTTCGTGGCAAGGTGTCTGGAGCTCGCGAAGCGAGTCTGAGTTGCGGGGGCTGGGTTTAACGTCCGCCCAGCTCCGAACGTTGACGACTCGGGTCTTGTGGGGCTCATGGCTGGAAACGTTTTAACGCAATGACATCGCGTTATAACGAGAGAAGACGGAACGTGGCCTCATCTAGTGGTGCATGATGGATGGCGCGTAGAGTTGGGGGCCTCCGCATCATTCGCGCGAGTTTGAATGATTGCGTGAATAGGTCGAGGTGAAATACGAGCTGCCTTTAGCTAGCTCCGACCTTCACGATCCAGGGTGTTGACTGCGAACACCAACAGTAAACAGCTCTGCAATATCGCTGTCGGTGGCTACTTGGCGACTGTGATTTTGTAGCAGTCGTCGCGCACCGTAGGCGAAACAGCCAAATGCCTCGTCATCTAATTAGTGACGCGCCATCGCCACCCTCCACTGACCCCTTTCCAGGTCCTTCTCGTCGGCCGCCCGCTGGGTCACGACGCCGCCCAACACCCGCTGCCCCTGTCCCTGCTCCCCGCAAGCCCCGCAATTCCCATGCCCACACTGTGATCGTGCGTTCACCACGAAGACCGGACTCGGCCTCCATCGCCGACGTGCACACGAGGCCATCGTCAACGAGGAGGTTAACGTCGAGAGGGTTAACCGCCAATGGAGCGACGAAGAGAAGCGCATGATGGCGAGGGAGAAGGCGCTTGCCGCGAATCGAGGCGTTAGGTTTATGAATCAACATCTGTTAACCGTCGTCCCGAATCGCACCCTTGATGCCATCAAGGGGATGCGTAAGAACGGCGGTTACCAGCGCCTCGTCGCGACGGCACTGGAGGATCTGGCAGCCGCATCATCGAGCGAGAGCTCGTTTCTCTCGGCCGGTGGCTCCAGTCCTCCCGTCTCCCCTCGACCCATCGCCATCTCTCCCCACGGGTCGCCTGGCTCGCCTCCGCTTTCTCCATCTTCTCCCGGCTGGGGTGATGCGTACGGCAGTTTTGCCGGTGCTATACGCGCGCTCATCCCGGTTGTGGAGGCCATCCAGGGATGGAAGTCCCATATCCTGATCCAGATCAGATCAGGAATTCTGGATGGCCAGCGGAGGACCTGGGCCCGTGGGTATTGAGTGTGTTCCCTCCGACGCTTCCTCGTGTGCGACCGCCTGTACGAAACCGTGTCGTCAATCCGGATAGAAAAGCGCGCCGCCGAGCGGAGTATGCGCGCGTCCAGCGCCTCTTCCGTTCGAGCATGTCGCGCGCGGCCAAGGAGATTCTGGATGGTGCCACTGGAGGCAGACGTGGTTCCCGGTGTGCGGCAGATGGCCGCGCACTGGGGCCCGTTCGTAGCGCAGGAGTCCGCTCCTGTCGCACCGGCTCCGCGTCTTCCACCGAAAGCGGAGCTTAGTGGCACCTGGTCTCCAATCTCCTGTGAGGAGGCGGCAGCCATCAACCTGCCCCTCAACTCCATTATGAGGGACGCCAGGACGGCTACATTGTCGCCGCACCCGTCATCAAAGCACCGCTGCCTTAGATCGACTAGCTTGGACTTGCGAAGCCTTTGGGCAAAGATCTTATGTAAGTGCCTCACGACCACGGAGGTGATGGAGATCGAACGGAAATCCCCCGGCAGGGAGCACTCCCCCCTCTTCGGGATGAAAACCGTCCGACTCACCAGCATCGATGCTGGGAAACCTCCGTATTGCAGCACGATGTTGAAGAGGAGAGCTTTGATAGAAGCTGGTACCGCTCTCCATATCCGTACGCCGATGCCGTCTAATCCGAGGGCCGAGTTGAGGGGCAGGTTGATGGCTGCCGCCTCCTCACAGAAGATTGGAGACCAGGTGCCACTAAGCTCCGCTTTCGGTGGAAGACGCGGAGCCGGTGCGACAGGAGCGGACTCCTGCGCTACGAACGGGCCCCAGTGCGCGGCCATCTGCCGCACACCGGGAACCACGTCTGCCTCAGTGGCACCATCCAGAATCTCCTTGGCCGCGCGCGACATGCTCGAACGGAAGAGGCGCTGGACGCGCGCATACTCCGCTCGGCGGCGCGCTTTTCTATCCGGATTGACGACACGGTTTCGTACGGGCGGTCGCACACGAGGAAGCGTCGGAGGGAACACACTCAATACCCACGGGCCCAGGTCCTCCGCTGGCCATCCAGAATTCCTGATCCGATCTGGATCAGGATATGGGACTTCCATCCCTGGATGGCCTCCACAACCGGGATGAGCGCGCGTATAGCACCGGCAAAACTGCCGTACGCATCACCCCAGCCGGGAGAAGATGGAGAAAGCGGAGGCGAGCCAGGCGACCCGTGGGGAGAGATGGCGATGGGTCGAGGGGAGACGGGAGGACTGGAGCCACCGGCCGAGAGAAACGAGCTCTCGCTCGATGATGCGGCTGCCAGATCCTCCAGTGCCGTCGCGACGAGGCGCTGGTAACCGCCGTTCTTACGCATCCCCTTGATGGCATCAAGCGTGCGATTCGGGACGACGGTTAACAGATGTTAATACATAAACCTAACGCCTCGATTCGCGGCAAGCGCCTTCTCCCTCGCCATCATGCGCTTCTCTTCGTCGCTCCATTGGCGGTTAACCCTCTCGACGTTAACCTCCTCGTTGACGATGGCCTCGTGTGCACGTCGGCGATGGAGGCCGAGTCCGGTCTTCGTGGTGAACGCACGAATCACAGTGTGGGCATGGGAATTGCGGGGCTTGCGGGGAGCAGGGACAGGGGCCAGCGGGTGTTGGGCGGCGTCGTGGCCCAGCGGGCGGCCGACGAGAAGGGCCTGGAAAGGGGTCAGGGGAGGGTGGCGATGGCGCGTCACTAATTAGATGACGAAGCATTTGGCTGTTTCGCCTACGGTGCGCGACGACTGCTACAAAATCACAGTCGCCAAGTCGCCACCGACAGCAATATTGCAGAGCTGTTTACTGTTGGTGTTCGCAGTCAACACCCTGGATCGTGAAGGTCGGAGCTAGCTAAAGGCAGCTCGTATTTCACCTCGACCATTCACGCAATCATTCAAACTCGCGCGAATGATGCGTAGGCCCCCAACTCTACGCGCCATCCATCATGCACCACTAGATGAGGCCACGTTCCGTCTTCTCTCGTTATAACGCGATGTCATTGCGTTAAAACGTTTCCAGCCATGAGCCCCACAAGACCCGAGTCGTCAACGTTCGGAGCTGGGCGGACGTTAAACCCAGCCCCCGCAACTCAGACTCGCTTCGCGAGCTCCAGACACCTTGCCACTAAATAGTAATGGCGGTAAAACGAACATTATTTCGTGGTACTCCTGTGCGCTCCGCCACAGCGGCTGCCAGATCATTACATGACCGGTACTTTTCCACCTTACGCTCGTGGGACATCTCCAACGCGGTTTTGCTAGACACTACCTGCGCGTCTACGACCACTGCCTCACCACCCTTAGCGATGGTCAGGTCGGGCCGCCTCCGGCCGGCAGACGTCGAATACGCTTGTTCCGCATCGACGCGCCATCCCTTCTGCTGTAAATAGCCACCAACTTGACGGCATAGGTCGTCATGCCGCAGGATTTTCCCTCCGTGCGTTCTGAAGCAGCGTTGCACGCAGTGAGCCGGCGTCTCTGTTTCGGGACAACCGGCACGACAGCGATTATCGCGCCCATCACGACCTCGGAAGCATCTCGCTCTAGACGGTATGCAGTTAGCTCGTATGTGGTGATAGTGCACGTAGTCGGCACCTGGGATGGCATCGGCGCCAGCCGATACCCAGTAGGAGCTCAGGTTGGAGGCCGCAACCTCTCTGAGTCCACTCCCATCGCACGACTCGCGCAACCAGGCCGCACACTGCTGTCTGAGCTCAGCGGTCGTAGTCACTCTGTGACCCCGCACTCGCATCTGGTTTTCACACCAGACAAGCTGCCTAGCCACATACGTGGTTTCGGCAGCCGCGCATGCTGCGGGTAGAGTACTCCGACACAACCGCTGCAGTCGGTTATGTTTCAGAATTGGGATCAAAGTTCTCAATAGAGGCATTCCAAGCCCGCCACTCTGTATCGGCGCATGCAGGTATCCAGCAGGAACATCATGGGGAAAACGCAGCCATCGTCGCACCGCGGTGCGTACGATGATATTCTTACCCTTGAGGGTTTTGGCCGAGACCGTACCCACTGTCCATCGGTGATAATACTGTTACGTCCGGCAATTCACCTTACGGTAAATCACCTTATGCACAAGTCGGTCTTCTCTCGCGTCTACCTCGGTAAACGTTCGAGAAGCTGCTCTCTACTTTTTTAGGGCAACCTGCTAGGCCGGCTATACCCTGGGATGCCGAGAGCTTGAGATTCGATTGAGAAAGTCGGATGGAGAAGGAATTCTGCGGGTCGGGTCAAGAAATAAAGATATTTTACAAGTATAAAAATTGTTTATTCATTTATAAATCCTTTATGTCGATACAAGATCTACTGGTCCTAACTCGATTCAGGATGAGCTTGGAACTGTATTACAATATTATTGAGCTCCTGTTCAGAGTCGTTAGATTGGTTAAGATAGTTTATAAAGGAGCTAAAATTATTCTGTGCCCCTTCTGGGATGAAATTATTGACGTTGTCGGGAGGGAGTACTACGGTGTCTTCGTCGAAAATATTGGAATTGGGTTGTAAAAATGGATCGTATTCCGGAGATGCTAATTGTTGAGTTTGCTCATGGACGTAATAATCAGGGTCAGTTAAAATTTGATGATTTGGATCGATTAAGTAAGTATTTGATTCTGAATGAGACTGTTCAGGAAATTGAGGGTGAGAATAGTCAATGTACGGAGGAATATTATTAATTGGCGAATAAGCGTCTGAAGAAGGAGGTTGTATGATTATTCGCGTTGGATAAATTTGAACGTTTAGATTTAGAGGTCTTCGAGATCTACGTTCGCGTAGCCTGTGAAGGTGCTGCTCGTTTCGATCGATCTGATTCCTTCGTCGGAAAGGAGAGACCATCTAACGGTTAAATAAATTTACATGAATAAATCGAAAGATAGATTGTTCTATTATTTGAAATAATTGAATATGACTCACGTTTGTAGCGTGATTTACTCGTTAATGAGAGCGAACAAAGATGAAAGGTTAATCTTATGCGAGAAAGCCCTTCACCTATTAATAAATTAACCTTATGTCAGTAATTATTATAATAAACCTGTATTAAATGAGGATTTGTAATAACGTGGATAAAAGGAAGGATTTGAATAGGAGTATTAATATCTGCGTTGAGAATATTAATACTTGATGTTTCAATCGTTAATAATTAAATATTAAACCTTGAAATAGTAGACTTTAAAGTAACAAATTGTCAATGAATATCAAAATCACTGTCAGTTGGTATGGTAAAGTAATTTGCAATTATTGGAAAATGCAGGGTATTAAAAGCATAAAAGAATAGAGAGGTAGGTATACATCCGGTTATTCCGGGTTCTCAGGTCCTGGTCTTAATAGGCTAATGCTACGTTCACTTTACTAAACGTGCATCTCTGAGATGATTTGCGAATTTACCTTCTGACAGGATCTAACTCTAATGGGTATAGAGGAGTTAGGAATAGAGGTTTGAATATAAGTATTAATATCTATATTAATAGTATTAATACGTGTAGCTTCAAGCATCAATGATTGAATTGTAAATTGTGAATTAATTATTTTTAATAATCATTAAGACCACTGTCATTTGGTTTGGTAAAGTAATTCGTTAGGTTTGTAAAGCAGAGAGAGAGTAAGCAGGGAAGGGTGAAGAAATGTACGGTTGCCCGTGGATTCCGGTCCCCGAAGGTTAATGCGACGTTCACTTTACAGAACGTGCATCTCAGAATCGTAGTAACGAATTTACCTTATGACAGGGTATGGTTTTAATAGTAGCAAATAGGGTAAGGTGGAGTACACTTGTCAAATAAATTTAAATATCAATATGCAAGATCACTGTCAGTCGGTGTGGTAAAGTAATTCGCAATTATTGGAAAGTGCAAGGTATTAAAAGCATAAAAGAATAGAGAGGTAGGTATACATCCGGTTATTCCGGGTTCTCAGGTCCTGGTCTTATTAGGCTAATGCGACGTTCACTTTACTAAACGTGCATCTCTGAGATGATTTGCGAATTTACCTTCTGACAGGATATAATATTCTAATGTGTACTGAGGAATTAGCGTTATTCAACTCGCTAATATGTGGTAGGATACAGGGTTACATACATATATAAATAAGCAGTGATATAATAAAATACATAAGTATATTTATTATAATAGATTGAATAAGTATGCGATATCGGTTAAATAATATTGAATAGTATTGGATAAAATATTAAATAGATCGACGATTGTAACGCAGACGTATGCAGATGCAAATCGTAGATTGGAATAATATCGGAAACGCAGAGTAATATATGGCTTATGTCTGTATTCAAATTCAGAGTTCGTAATGTGAGATAAGATTGAGTTCGAAATTTAGAGTTCGTAATGTGAAATAAGATTGAGTTCGAAATTTAGTGGTTAAATAATTAATTAAATATAATGATTAAATATAATGAGTGTCCGTCGCGCTTTACTATTTAGGGATATGTGAACTGGCTTAAATACTCACAAGGTTAGACAATGTCTTATGTGCCTTGCTATGGTACACTTCGCTACTGTGTTCTTCCCTCTGAGTTGAAGAGCTGAGGAGCCTCGGTACCTCGGTCCGAAATGGCGGCTATGTCTCGATGTCTTCAGAACCCCGTAGTATTTGCTGGTTGAGTGCTGGATTGTTGTTGACTGGAACCACTGCGACGAAATCACTGCCGTTCCGTGCCGGGAGCCGGGTTTATATACCCAAAAATGGGGCTCGCTCCTCCCATCGGGCGATGTGGCTCAGCCAATGGTAGGAGAGATGTGCCGGGGAAGTACCGGAGATAATCTGTTCCTGGTAGAGATTGCGACGGTTAAGTCCTGGAGAGATGGCTTCTTAGTAGAGATAGCGGCGTTCCTAGGTGACTCATCGCTGGGCGCTCCGACTTTCCTTGTCCCATTCTCGGTAGCGATAGCGGTATGCCTTGGTTGGCTATGCGCTCCGACTTATCTTATCTTCTTCTTGGTAGCGATAGCGGTGCTGCGTTGGTGACTCTTCGCTACGCGGCTTGCAACGGGCCTTGCAGGTTGCAACGTGTTTCAGCATTGCATCATGCATTGCATCATGCTATTGTTCTAGAACCTTCTAGAATCTTCTGGATGTTTCCTTGCGAGTAAAGCCGAGTTCACATAGTAAAGCAGCTTTCATACATAATTATTTAATTATTTAGTATACTTCTTTATAAGCGATATGTATATATATATATATATTTTCAGGTAGTGCCGTTTTAATAAGGCGGGTTTCATACATGCATTGAGAGAAAATAATAGTATTCTTCTCTTAGTGTAGTGGCTCCTTTGGGCGTATGATGGATATAATGTTATTTTGCGCTATGTATATGATCTTCGGGTTTTATAATTATAAGTAAATGTATTTATAAGAAGTTTTGTGTGTTAATATATATATATCGTGTACATATTTAAAATTTAGCATATTTAATATTAGTAAAATGAATATTATATCGTAATAGTCAATCTGTATAATTAATCGAAATCTATTCAAAAATAAGTAACTACTATTTATTTAAGTCGTTCAAATTATTTGTATGTCAAATATTATTTCTTATACTGTCATTGAAATCGCCAGAGAATACTATATGTCTTATACAGTCATTGAAATCGCCAGAGAATACTATATGTCTTATACAGTCATTGAAATCGCCAGAGAATATATATAGTGTCGTCAAAGTATACGATTGACATATATATATATAGTGTCGTGAAAGTATACGATTGACATATATATATAGAGTCGTGAAGGTGTCTCGGAACAAACCCTTTGACGTAAATATATATATATATATACGTTCTTAACCTTATTTTAGGTTTTCTCACAAATAATCAATGAGGATTTTAAATACTTATATATTCATAGTCGAACTATGGTATCCTTATTTAGTACTTTCGAACGTGTGACGGATACAATGTTACTACGCATTACGTGTACGATTTTTAAGTCTCTTGAATTATGAATAGTTATAATATAGGCACGCTTATTCTTATTTCAGGTTTATGTTTCCTAACGAATGATCGAGAGTAGAGAGTCTTTATTAATTATGCCTTTTATGCTATCAATATTATTAAATTTAAAAGTGAATTATTACTCTGTCGTCATTTGTGAGAAGACATGTTTCATCCTACGAGTAATTATATGTGATTAAATATTCGTTATTACCGGTCTTTCATGCAGTTAGAGATTGTCATGACTAATAGATTAAAGGATAAAGTTTTGAAAAAGTTTGAAGTTTTGAAATTTGTCTGGACGTTACAACCGTGGAAGGAGACAGTCACGCAACAACCTCAGCCGCTGTTGCGGCTTAAGAAGTGCTTTCGTGAGTTGCTCGATGGCCTGAGCTAAGAGTGGATCGCTTGCGAGTTCCCTAGCTCCTGTGTATTCGCAGCCCAGATACGTCCAGACATCGACCAGGGATCTTTGCGGTATCATCGCTCCCCCCCACGGTGAAATAAGGTGTGGTGTCCACTTTCACCTTCTTGTCTTTGCCGGACGCCACCATGGACAGCACTCCGGTCTTTCTCGCGTTGATTTCGAGCCCATTTCGCATAAAGGCGTCATGAAACCGTGTCAAGTTCTCCTGCAGACCATCTCTAGTAGAGACCAGGAGCACAATGTCGTCTGTGTAGCCCAGCGCATTGATAAGCCGGCCACCCAACCGATAGCCAACGTCCTCCGAGAGAATTCCTAGTGCTCTATCTACGACCAGATTGAACAGCAGGGGCGACAACGGATCACCCTGTCTCACGCCACGGCCAATCATGATGGCCGACACTTCCTCAGCGCTGACCCCCTGCAACTCGGTCAGCGCATTCGAATAGACAGCCCTTACGTACTCTCTAAACTCCCGAGGGAGCCCCAGCTCATCGAGAGTCGTATGAATAGCAGCGTGCGCAACCGTATCGAAAGCTTTCGACAGATCAACGCACGCCACATGCAGAGAACAACAACGCCTCCGGGCGTCCCAAAGCACGGATGAAAGGACTGTGACGTTCTCACATACCCAGTCCACCGGCCGGAACCCCCTTTGGCGTTTGTCGAAGATGTCGAGGGCTGCCAATCTCTTTGCCAATATCTTGTGGAAGTATCTTGTTATAACGGATCTTATGCTGAGAGGACGGTACTCCGTCGGAACTGGCCGATCGGACATACCCCCCTTCTCAAGGAATACCGTTCTGGTTGTGGCAATTAACGAGGGGATCGTCTCTGCCAGGAGCAGCAGATTGAACAGAAGCGCACGAAGAATCGCAGGAACAGCGTTCCACATCCTCGGCGTAATCTGGTCCATCCGGGCGCAGTGCCAGTCCTAACGGAAATCCTGTTTACCTCTGCAGGTGTTATAGGATCCCAGAGCAAGGTCTTATCCGCCACAGGAACTGGATCCGTGGCAGCGCCATCGCCGAGACCTTCGAGGTGAATCCCTCTCAAACTTGACGTACGGCCCCGGCCAGCACTCGCAGCCTGTGCTGCTTCCCCAAACGACTCACGCAAGTCCGTCATGTCTCCATCCGCACCGCTGGAGGTCTCTATAATGGGGCGCCAGCAGTTAAGGAATTCGACAGCAGACGGCCTCTCGCGCACCGAGTCGCCCTCGAGGATACGCGACAAACAGGACTTCTTGTTCTTCTTGTAGAGGGATTGCACAATTGCATACTCCCTCTTTCTCCTCTGCTCCCTGCTCTCTCGCTTGACTGGAGGACAGTGCTTCTTTGCCGAAACGCGTTGCGGAGGGCGCACTTGTAGCGGCCGAGGGTAGATCATGCCCAGCCATCTCTCGATAGCCAAGACGTCGACCCTCCCCGCCGTCAGAGCATCTCTTGCCGTGCCAGCAAGAGTATCAGCCTCGTAGCTACGGAACGCCGCACTCTGCTCTACGAGTGATTGTATCTTGTCCCGCAGCCTCTGAGAACTTTGTTCAGGGGAAGGCTGATGTGCGCTTTGATCGTCAGTACTAGTCTCAGTGGCCGCAGGAATGGTGTCGGCTTGTGTCATTACCGCACCATCCCTATCGCCCACATCGATCACAATCGCGCGACGCGATTGGATCTCTTGGCAGAAGTCTCTAACCATCACTCGGTAAGGCTCCTGTTGCCGTTTACTCTTGATGGCTTCGAGACTCCTATTGGGGAACCTTGTCTCCAGATACTGGTTAATGAAAAACTCCCCGGCTAAGGTGCCTTCAGCCTCAGCGCGTGCCATGAGTCTAGTTTCCTCAACTGACCATCTGGCCTTTACGCGGTCAACATTGATAGCACTGTTGGCTTGTAGTGGGTGAGCACGTACTTTGTGGATACCAAGACCACGCATGTTCCGGAACCTCGCCAAACACTGCTCACAGCTGACCATTTCCTCCTCTAGGCTGTCCACTTCAGCCTGGCTGGTCCTTATAGTGGTTTGCGACGGACCAGCTGCGACCCCGTCAGGGTCCTCCGCACCTCTCGCGCTCTCACTCAAGCGAGCATTCGCACGCAGTCCCCGGGCCATCCGAGAACCCGGGACAGTATTCTCATTCAAATTTCTCTCCATAATTATCTGCGTGTAGGGGGGCAAACGGATTGACAACCGAGAACCCCCCAAGAAACCCCGGTCTTTCTTAGCCCCACAACTCACCATGACCGTAGGCGCATGGGCCGAAGCCTTTAGGGGCGCACTTCGCTGTATACTCTCTTAGTCGACACCTCCCGAGTTTAAACTTTCAAAGTAGGCCGTTTCCGGGAGCACCACAAGGAGGTGGAGGTACAACTTGGACGTGAGAGGCTGAAGGTCCTTACTAGAGGACTACGTTGGCGCATCACGAACCAACCACGACTCTCTCTAAGTACCATCGCAGCGTGTTGCTTTGAGGACCGAGAGAGTCATAGTTACTCCCACACAATCCTTTTTGTATTCTTCTATTTTGATTGGATCCGGATCGTCACAGTTTTTAAGTATGAAATCTTCTTTGAGATCTTCAAACTTATATTCCCTGTCTACGTCATAAATTATAAGAGTAGGATTTATTTTCCTTGGCTCCTCTACTTTTAATTTCTTTGTTGTTAGGTTTATTCTTTTTACAAAGTCCCCGTCTCTTTCATCCACCTCCACCACTACTCCTTTTCCTCTCATTTGCCTTATTGCCTTTATCCTCAGCCTTTTATTTGTACTTGTCAGTTCCTTTATAACCTCCTTCTTTATTTCACTATTCGTTCTCGCATCTTCGTCTTCTTTTATAGGTTTAATTAGTACTACTTTGTGCCTAGTATCTGACCTCCTTTCTTTTTCTTTTACAGCACCTGATGCAGTCTTTGGAGTTCCTGCCGTAACATTGGCATAGGAGAGTCCTTTAGGCCTCAAGTCAGCAACAGCTTGGTAAGCAGCTTTCCATTTTTCTTTTTCTAAAACTACATTATGTAGTCTATTTTCTAGTACTGCCCATTTGGACAATATGTATTTTATTGCAGATTTTGTTATTTTGTTGTTATCATTAAACATGAATGTCTCGAGCTGTTCCTTTGTCTCCATCATCTCCTCTACTTCATTTACTCCTGTGCTCTGTTCTAATCTTTCATATCCACCCTTCTCATTTTCAGAATCACTCAGCCTTGTGTTCCCTTCATGCGTCTCTTCAGTGTCTTTTTGGGTACTACCCGAAGGAGGTGGTGATCTACTTACAGATCCCCTTCGCGCAAACAGCAATTCTCTTTTTCTCTCTTTTTCGGCGTTCAGAGTTTCGGTTACTTTCGTGCCAGCATTAGTCGTTACCAAAGTATCAGCCAAGTTTTTGTGTTTTTGTTTGAGTTTTGTTCTTTCCATGTATATCCCACGAGTATGGCAGGAAAAAAAATGTCCACTCAGGCAGAACCTCCATCACCTGGGTAAGGCGACTTATATACCACAGAGGTTGCGCCAGGTGCCCCTGGGGGATCGTTTGCGGTCGCGCAACTTAACCTCCCCGCGGCCATGCAGCCCCAGACACGATGCCTCCCATCCTGGCTTGAAAGGGACCTCGGGGTCCCGGATGCGTCATGCCCGTACTACTGTCGAATCGTCAGTAGCCTCCTGGGGAAAGTAGATAGGAACAGATGTCCGTGGTTGATTTAACGTGCGGTACTTGCTCAGAGAGCTTAATCACACGACCCCCATGGGTGCGGAATTGGGATAAGCCCAATCAGCTCGTTCCAGCAGGCCAGGAACTACCAGTAGCGCCTCCGAGTTTGTAGGACTCTTCGGCAACCCACCGGTTGGGGCGAGCGCCTGTCCAACGCTCTACCAGCTGTGCAGAACTGGTGCCCGAGCAGATACGCTGCTCACCCGTCGAGGTCCGAGAGCCCCTAACCAGCATGCGGCTTCAACCACTACCCCCACGAGTCCGACCTCAATTGCCGGGACGAGGGACGAATTCCCCTGGGCAACCCGACTCCCGTGGTACCAGTCAAGATCACTGGTTGGATCTTCGTGGCCGAGACCACTCCCAGCTTTCGGAGGCCTACACCTCCCAGGCAGTGGTCGGCCTATGTTTCTCGGGAACATCGGCTTCTCTTATCCTCCTTTCAGCATCGCCCTCCTTCTCTGAAATACAATTTTCGCATACACACCAACACTTTCATACCTTTCCTTACATTCCAACATGCGACTCACATCCACACTGCCATTCTCTCGCACAATCACACCCCACTCACTCAGGTTCCTCACATCACCATACATTGGACTCTCAACCAACACATGCTTTTAATTCTCTCTCTCCGCTCCGCATGCACAGCTCTCACTCTTAGACAGACCACGCTTATACAGGAATTCATTCAAACTTCCATGCCCTGTCAGGATATAGCCCAGGCTCAAGCTAGGCTCGAACTCTCGGCACTCACCCGCGAACCTTACTTCTTTATAAATTCATACGTCACTCTTCCTTTCTCGCACTTATTCCATCTATTCTGCCACATCTCATACAGCCTTTCACTCACCAATTCCATACATCCTTCCACACCTCTCTCACGCAAGTCACTATCATTCACTACATCATACTCACTCATACTAATTCCCTTTCTCACCTTATACAACACTCCTCTTCTCACGCACTCTAGGTCCCACGGCAAGCCACCCATAAGGACTTGCATGGCCGCCGTGGAGACCGTTCTACATACATTCAGACACGCACTCAACACAGTGGTGTTGCCAGCGAGTGCGCTGGCACCTATTTATGAGCTCCCTCGCATATTCAAATCTCATCACTCCATACCATACACTCGCTCCATACATCACACACGACATGAACAGACCTTTATACAACACAGTCACAGCTTTCTTTCGCAAACCCTACTCACTTCTCAACACGCGTTTTAATTTTCCCACCACATTCATACATTTCTTTCTCAGACACTCCAGATGCAACCTGTAGTTCATCCTTTTACTCACACAAACACCCAGATATTTCACGCTCCTCGCATACCTCACGCATCTATCATTTACTCGTACATTGGGAGGCCTCGTCCCAGCCATACTACCTTTCATCAACATCATCACAGTCTTGTTCTCAGACACACTCACACCTACTTTCACTCCCCATTCGTACACCATTCTCATCCACTTAGTACCCTTTCTCTCCAACTCCGCTCGGCTCTGTCCTTCCACGACCAACAACAAGTCATCCGCGTACGCAAGCACTTTACATTCACTCTCACGCTGCCGCCACAACAGTTCATCCATCATTAGGTTCCATATAAATGGATCACAGATGGAGCCCAGCGGGCAGCCACTGTAGCATTCATCATCCACACCTTTCATTTACACTCTACACTTTTATTACACCTTACACTTTTCACTGCCCTTTTACACTTTTTACTTCTTTATACATTTGTAATAACTTCAATTCATTAATATACATAATGTTTTTAAGAAAAATCAATATTTCCATAACAACACATTCATTCATTTATTTGTTACATATTAATTCTTTTTGTTCTTTCGCTTTATACTTTTAATGAATAAACATTACTTTTTCAAAGATCTGGTGAATTTATTTATAAGTCGTTACATTTTTGGTGACCCCGACGTGATATTAAACCCGACGTGATATTAAAGCCGACGTGATATTAAACCCGACGTGATATTAAAGCCGACACATTTTAAAGGCTGATGCGGAATAAGTGCCAAGTGATCGTCGTATTTGAAGTCTGCGAAATAATATCATCGCTTGGAAGAATTGCTGGATATTCTGATTTTAAGAGATTCATTCTCCGGATCTTTGAAACATCAGAGGCGGATTAGTCCTTCACGGAAATTCTCAAATCATTTTATCGGATTCCTGGAACAAGAGGAAAATGCCAATCGATAGATCACCAGTTAGACCCTGTTCGGATACACAGATTGATATGGATTTGGCGAGCGGATCAAATCAGGTTGGATCAGAAAATATTAATATTTTACCTTCTCAAACTGGACATCAGGTGAGTGATCCTATGTTACAAATTCACTCAAATGAGTTTCGTTTATTAAAACTACCGACTTTCTGGCATAAACAACTTAAACTCTGGTTTGCTTCTATTGAAAGTGAGTTTACGGTTTATCGAATTCGATCAGATGATATTAAATATAGTTCTGTCATTCGTCATCTTGATGAACAAGCCTTAGTAAACATATCTGAAGTCATTGAAAATCTACCTGAAACAGATAAATATAATTATTTAAAGAAGATATTAATAAATCGCTTTACGGATTCAGAGGAAAAACGTTTGAGAAAAATATTAGCTGGAATTGAACTTAATGATAAAAAGCCTTCGGAATTACTTCGAGAAATTCGTCATTTATCTGGAGGATCTTTAGCAGATAGTGTTTTGCAAATGATTTGGCTTCAACGCTTACCACATAGAATTCAAACGACTTTAGCCGTAGTAGAGGATGTTCCTCTTGTTAAACTTGCGGAATTAGCCGATAAAATTGCTGATCGGGACGGCGGTTTGCAAGTCGCGGAAGTTTCCAATAATACAAGTAATAAATCTTCGGATTTTGCGGATTTGCTACGAAGAATCGAAGCTCTTGAAGTTTCTCGTCGTCGAGATCGTTCCAAAAGCCGGTCTAGAGAGAATAGAAGATTTAGATCGTTATTGCGTAACAAAGACAAATCAAATAAAGATATTAAAGATACATCAATTAGTTTTTACCATAAAAAGTTTGGTGATAAGGCTAAACGATGTACTTTACCTTGTTCTATGTCCAAAACATTCTTGGCTTCACAGGAAAACTAAAAACGCCGCTTAAGACTGAGGCTGCTTACGACGGTGTTTCTAACAATCGCCTCATTATTTTCGACAGACATTCAAATTTGAATTTTCTTGTCGATACGGGCGCTGATATATCGTTGTTACCTAAAAAGGTTTTATTGAAGCCGTGGCATACTAATTTAAAACTTTTTGCCGCAAATGGTACTCAAATTAATACTTACGGTTCCAAAACTTTAATTTTGAACCTCGGTTTAAGGAGAGAATTCAAATGGAAATTTTGTGTCGCGGATATTCAACGTCCTATTTTAGGCGCCGATTTCCTTTATCATTTTAATCTCCTAATTGACATTAAAAACAAGAAATTGATTGATAATGTTACCGGTCTTATGAATACTGGAAAAATTCAAGAAATTGCGCATTTGTCAATTTTTACCACATCTCCTGATTCTGTGTACCACAAATTTTTAACCGAATTTCCAGGACTCACCCGTTTTTCTCCAATTTCCTCGGTAAAAACACATGGTGTTGAACATCATATCGTTACGGAAGGTTCTCCTAAATTTTCGACTCCCAGAAGACTTACTCCTGAGAAACTTAAATGTGCCAAGAAAGAATTCAAGTCTATGATGGAACAAGGAATTTGCAAGCCTTCAAGCAGCTCCTGGGCAGCTCCTCTACATATGGTACCTAAACCACGCTTTACGTCTTTCCACACTGTGTCACACGCACCCATTATGCATACACGCCTGCCGCTAAAATAGCTCTTCCATAATTCAAATTCTTCACATTCAACCTCACGCAATTTCTCGATCACACATTCCCACTCTAGGTTATCAAACGCTCCTTTGAAGTCCACGAACACTCATAACACATACTTTCTCTCCGACCCATTCACCCAGTTATGCACTCGATTCCATGCATCCTCGGTCGACCGATTCCTTACGAATCCGTACTGGGCGTCACACATTCTTCCACACATCGTTCGCTCGAGTCTTCCAACCATCATTCGCTCCAACACTTTCCCCAGCACGGACAGCAGTCAAATGGGCCTATAAGATTCAGGGTCCGACCTAGGTTTATCGGGGGACTTCAATAACACTACCACCCGCGCAATCTTCCACGCCGGGGGGAAACACGCTGTATTCAGACATACATCATACATTCTTTTCATCCATACCGGGACAGCACGCCAAATCGCTCGCAACATCTCAGCACTCACACCATCCATACCAGGTGCCTTACCCACTTTCATCGATCTCACTGCCACATCCACTTCGCTCCATTCAAACTGCTTTTTTTCCTCCTTCACGTCTCCCCTGGCGTCTATCGCCACGTTCGTCCTTGCTGCCGGGAAGAATCTCTTTATTAGCTCATCCGCGCTTTCTTTCCATGTACTCGTCACTCTATCACCCACTTTTATGCCACTTAATCTTTCCCTATCACGCTTTCCCATGCACACCTTATATACATCGCTCCATGGATCCCTCTTCCCAGTCACGCACACAAATCGCTTCCAATTCTCCTCTTTCACTCTTCGCATTTCCTCCTTATACTCCCGCAAAACATATTTATATTCTAAAAAACTCCATCTTCATCTCGACTGATACTTATATTCATTCATTCTTTCTTCCACTCTGCTTCCATGCTCCGGCCACACACACACAGAGCGTCGATTCGGCGTTGAGCGCGAACCGGTGGTAACCTATGCCCGCGCACGCGTGTGTGCAGCACCCACGACGTTCGTCAACGCGCGCCCTCCCCGTTGTCGCGGGGCAGCGGTCAGCGTGCCGAGAACACACGGTGTGCGACCGCGAGTGCCGAGCGAGAGGACCCCCATATATTATTATAATATATATATAACACAGAGAAGGGATCGATGATATTTCGACCAATCTGTCAACTGTGTCGGTCCGACGGTTTCTTCAAA